>NC_041390.1:61079963-61089823 GCF_002162155.2 Triticum dicoccoides | reverse complement strand
GGAAACAGTAAATACATAGCAAGCAAGAGCATAACAGGACAACAGGCAGAGCTAGACGTGTTCTAACGCGGTGCTACACGTTACCGGCGAAGGGGGATAACATCCGGGAATGTTTCCCCGGGTTTAGCATTTTCGGACAGATGAAACGGAGGGGAAAAGTTGCATGTTCAGGTAGTTAGGGGCATGTGGCAGACGAACGGATCGCATATTCGGATTCGTCTCATCGTTCTGAGCAACTTTCATGTAGAAAACTTTTTCATCCGAGATACGGTTTATTATATATTAATTTATAAAGTTTTAAACATTTTCTGGATTTATTTCAATTAAATAAATCAAAAGATATATAACAGAAAGGCTGGGTGCACCCGGTGCAGTGCACCCAGCAGTGCACAGAGGCTGACCAGTGGGCCCCAAGTCAGCAGTCAACGTTGACCCGTTGACTGGTCAACGGGACCCGAGGGTCCCACACGTCAGTGTCTTAACATTTCTAATGTGATTTTCTTTAATCTAATCAAGGGGGACCCACATGTCATAGTCTGCTGGGTTTAGATAATTAGTTGTTTTGGTTAATTAACTAATTAATTATTCAATTAACAAATTCTTTATTTATTTTATTTCATTTAATTTTTTTATTTTACTTTAACTTTCTCCTTTTAAGGGTCGGGCCCACTGGCCAGAGGCACAACCGGCCTCCAGTGGCTGGAGGCACGCACGGCCTCGCGGAGGAGGACCGACGGCCACGACCAAAAGCAGGCGGGGCCGGGCTCGGCCGGCAGCGGGTGACGCCGGTGGAGACGCCGGTGGAGGGCGGCGCCGGCGGAAGGCGGAGCGCGGGGCGGCGAGCATGGTCGGGGAGCACTAGCCGAGACAGGCGCGGGGTGCGGTTGGCGGCAGAGGCAGCAGCGCAGCAGGGCAAAGCAACAGCGGTAGGAGGCCGAGCGGCCGGCAGCAGCCACGTGCGCGCGAGCGAGGCCTGAGCGGGGCGGGCGCTGTAGGCGCAGCGAGGCGGTCGGGAGTAGGCAGCAAGCAGCGGCTTAGCGACGGGCGTGGCCAGGGCAAGGCGCAACAGCAGCGGCTGAGGCGGAGCCGGAGCGTGCGGCCACCGGGAGCAGCGGGCACCGGCGGCTGCAGCAGGGGCAGTGAGCGGCGGTTGCGCGTAGCCAGGGCGCGCCCGGACGACCCGGGTCGCGGCCAGGCAAAGTGGCGACGGCAACAGCGGAGCTACAGCAGCAGCAAGCGGGCGCAGCCAGGGGACGGCCGACGCGCGACCTGTCGCGGCCGAACGCGGCCAAGGGACGCGGTGGGGCGCGCACAAAGCGGTCGTGGCGGGCGACGGTGATGCGGTGAGGCGCTTGCGGGGGAATCAGCGGCGGGAGTCAGAGGGCGCGGGCGTGGAGAACGGGCGCGCGTGCGTGTGTGGCCCAGGGCGCAGCCAACGGCGGCTGGGCGCGTATGGCGTCCGCGAGCTCCAGCCATGGCGGTGGAACGACGGCCTACGACGACTAAAACGAAGGAAGAAAGAGGGGAATCGGATGATGAGCTCACCGCGAAGGCACACGGCGGCCCGGCGAAAGCTTAGGAGCGGCAGTGCAATGGATTGACGCGGCGGAGCTCCGGTGGCCGAAGACGAAGACGAGGTCGATCTCGATGTTGTGGTGGCTCCCTGCTGGATCCAGTTGGTGAAGACGATGAGGCGAACGATGACAATCCTCCTGGACACACCGCAGAGGCGATTCGAGGACGGTGTCCATGCGGACGAGCAGCGGCGGTGACGGCCATTGCAGTAGCGTGGTCGGCAGCGGGCGGATCTGGAGGAAGGGAGTGGTGGTGAGGTGAGGGGAGAGAGAGCGAACGAGTAGGGGCCGAGTGGGAGAGGGGATCGAGGAGGCGAGGGCCATGGCGATCTTATCCACCGGGGAGAGTTCGCCGGTGAGGCGATCCGGCTGGGACTCGGCTCGGGTCATCTCGGTCGTCTTCCTGTAGCGGGGTAGACGACAAGGGGAGGGGTTCGGTTGGGTGGCCTACGCCAGGGGGTAGGGGGTTGTGGGCCTTTTTCTTTTTTTTTAAAAAAAAGTTTGTATTTTCCCTATTTGTTTCATTTTATTAGCTTTGTAAAATACAACACTAGCCCCTAAATTAGTATTATTAAATTAGCCACTACCACAAATGATTTGGCAAAATAATAAGATAGGTTTATATTTGTTTATTATTTAAAAGCATTTAATAATTGTTTTTAGCCCCTGCTTGATCTAGTTAGTGCATGTAAACACTTTAACAAAATGTTGGTTCACCACCATAATTAGGTGTGGATTATTTGCAACATCTTGAAGATTTTAGTTTTGACATTTGAATACTTCAAATTTTTATTTTATTTTAAATTTGAATTCGAATCGGTTTTGAATCAAAGTGATATTAGCAAAAGTAACATTGATGACTTGGCATAATTAGTAGGGAATTACTGTAGCTTGATTATCCGGGCGTTACAATCTTTAAGGTTGTCGCCACACCTAGGGGCACGTGCACAAAATGGGTTAACCGGTGCAACAGGGTGGTTCGATAGGGCTGAGGTGGACCACGACAAACCGCTTCTCCCTAGTGCTATAAGAGGACTTCAACTGGAAGACAATATGTTTGTAAGAAGGGATGGTTTCATAACCGGTTGAGGTTTCATACATGCATAGATGCGACTTACAAATGTCTGATTTGCCTTCTTTGTCTAAGAATATCCCTTGATTTGCGAGGCTTGAGGTCCTAGAGAGGCTACACGAATATGTGGAGCAGCCAACCATAGTGAGTCCCACCTTAAAACAGAAGAGGGCTTCAACTTCAAGGTTTTCATAAAGCAATAAAGAGATCAAACCTTTCTCCGGTTGTCCTGAATGGTGAGGATTGACCAAGACACACGAGTGCGATGTTGGGATAAGGATCGACATGTACATGATTGGCCAACCTAATCTTTTTATGAGTATGTGGATGCTCACTATTCCAATGCTACCTCCATGTAAGTTTTTATGAAATATAAAACACATTTGCCAAGGAACACTAATTTTACTTGTTGTGTCTAATTACTCTTGCTTACACATAATTTGGACAACTTATTTCATCGTGTCCCCGAACACTTGTAGGATAGTAGACAAAAGGCATGTCACTGCTGGTACAAGAATGTGTCATTTTAGTCGATCAAGTGCCGCTGAGTGAAGCCATCACTAGTAGAAAAAGGGTCAAATATGAAGCACATTAGTGCCGGTTTGAATTTGAGCCAGCACTAATGTGTCCATTAGTGCCGGTTCCAACGGCTAGGCGGGCGGACATCATTAGTACCGGTTCGTGGCGAACCTTTAGCATCGGTTCGTGCCATGAACCGGTACTAAAGTGAGTGGTGGCAGGATGTTGTCAGTCCGGGGCCCCTCCAGCACCTTTAGCATCGGGTCATATCACGAATCGGTACTAAAGGTCGTCCTACATACACCCTTCATCCACCCGAGCTCGCTTTGTTCTTCCCTTTCCCCCTCTCCTCTCTGTTCTTTCCCTCTTCCTCTCAAGCTCATCACACATTTTGCCCAAAATTTGTCAAGATTTGAAGGCCCCCATCCATTCAAATGATCACAAAGGTTAGCAACTTTGTCCTTTCATCTCTCATTGCTAGATTAGCTCTTGCAATGCTTTATATAGTGATTGATTTGTGAGTTTAGTAATTTGGGAGGAATTATATATATGTGCTAGTATTTGATTTTTATGCAATTTGAGGTCAAAAATAACACTTAGTTTGCATATGTAGGTGTGGTTTACTTAGTGCCTTCTAAATCTCCGTCATAACCACCGTCGATCGCTCGCAATGTCCCGTCGCCGGCACCACCTTGTGGTGAGCCTCTTGTTCATGAATGTTTTATATAAAAAATTGATGTTTGTGTGATTTTGATATATAGTTACTCATATAATTATCTTACCCTACGTTGTTTGTTATACATAGTGCCATGGTTTTGATATCCGTCCCCGTCGTCCCTCGTCCGGGTTATGATTCGGATGTGGTATATTCTATTTTAAAACTATTTGTTGCATTTCATGTTTATGAAAAATTATGCCCATCAAGTTGACATAGATATTTGTATGTAGGAGGTAGTTGAACCGGAAATTCCAACCGACCCTATTGTCGAGAGGTTAAATTTAGTTGAAAGAGAAAACGAGGATTTGAAGGAAAAATTGAAAAGAATTGAGGGGGAGAAGATGGAATTGAAGTTGCATGTTGCCGATGTTGTCGATGATCACAAGATTAAGATGGAGAAAATGCGCTTGAAGATTAGAAAGATTAGAAAATATGCCATTCATAATGAGGCTTGGTATCATTATGCTGTTGCATCAATTGTTACCTTAGTTGCGATCTTGATCGCATTTGTTGTTGCATTTAAATTCTTTAGCTAGAGAGTTATTTGTTTGTTGCATTTAAGTGTTGTATGAACTTTATGTATGAACTTGTATTAATTTGGTCTTTTTCGGTGTTGTGTAATGAAGATGAGCCGACAATGGATGTACGATGAACGATGCTCTCCCGAGTTCATTAATGGCGTCCAAACTTTTCTGCTTGCGGCTGAGGCAAACAAGCGGGCGGATGGTTTTATGCCTTGTCCGTGTGCTGGCTGTAAGAATGATCTAAATTACTCTAAGTCAAGAACCATTCACGTCCACCTGTTTAAGTCCGGTTTCGTGCCCCACTATAATGTTTGGACCAACACTAGTAGAAAATGGGGCAACGGTCCAGGCCGGGTCAGCCCATTAGTCCCGGTTCAGTCCAGAACCGGGACCAATGGGGGCATTGGACCCGGTTCGTGAGCCCAGGGGGCCGGCCGGGCCACGTTGGCCATTGGTCCCGGTTCATCTGGACCTTTTGGTCCCGGTTGGTGGGACGAACCAGGACCAATGGGCCTCGCGCCTGGCCCACCACCATTGGTCCCGGTTGGTGGCTTGAACCGGAACCAAAGACTCCCCTTTAGTCCCGGTTCATGCCACCAACCGGGACCAATGAGGTGCCTATATATACCCCCTCGCGTAAGAGCAGAGCACACTGCTCTATTTTTTTCTGGCCGAGGGGGAGAGGGCTTGGTGGTGCTCTAGCTCACCTCCTATTCACACAAGGTGTTCGATGGAATGCCCGAGCCACACTACTTAAGCTTTCTCCTCTCCAAGATCGACCTCCAAACTCCATTTTCCTCAATATTTGTCTAGGTTTAGCGGTCCGTCACGCCCCGTCCCCATCTTCACCACTGTCGATCACCCGCGCCGAGCTCATCGCCGGCACCACCATGGTGAGCCTCTTGTTCTGATCTTCTTTTTGAAAGGAAAAATATTCTTACTTGTATGTTTACATAGATACTTGTATTATTTTCTTACTTTTATTATTGCATCTTATATAGTGCGATGGTTTTGGTATTCGCCCCCGTCGGCCCTCGTCCTGTCTATGATTCGGATATGGTATATATATTATCTTTATAACTATTGGTTCATTTATTGTTTATGAAAATTATGCCGACCAACGTGACATAGATTATATTTGTGTAGGATGTATGTGAATCGGAAATTCCAACCGACCCTATTATCAAGAGGTTAAACTTAGTTGAAGAAGAAAACAATTTGTTGAAGGAAAAAATTAAAAAAAATGAGGAGGAGAAGATGATATTGGAGTTGCATGTTGCGGATGTCGTCGATGATCACAAGATCAAGATGGATGCAATGCGCTTGAAGATTAGAAAGATTAGAAAATATGCCATTCATACCGAGGCTTGGTATCATTATGCCGTTGGATCAATTGTTACCTTGGTTGCGATTATGATCGCATTTGTTTTCGCATTGAAATGTTTTACATAGTTTCAATGTATGGTTTAATTAATTAGATGCTCTGGAGAGCTATATGTTGTTAGATGAGAACTATGTATGTACTTTGGTTTTAATGTGATGATGAACTTCTATTAATTTGGACACTTAATTATATATAATGCACGCAGATGAACCGACAATGGATGTACGGTGATAGACACACCTCCGAGTACATTAAGGGCGTGTATGAGTTTCTCGATGCGGCTGAGGCAAACAAGCAGAATGGTTTTATGTGTTGTCCATGCACTGAACGTGGGAATACGAGGTCTTACTCTAACCGGAAAAATCCTTCACTCCCACCTGCTTTACAAGGGTTTCAGGCCACACTATAATGTTTGGACGAGGCACGGAGAAATAGGGGTTATGATGGAAGACGGCAAAGAAGAAGAGTACGATGACAACTATGTGCCCCCTGAATACGGTGATGCTGCAACAGGGGGAGCTGGTGAATATCAAGAGGAACCAGACGATGTGCCCAATGATGCTGCAACGGGTGAAGCTGCTGAAGATCAAGAGGAACCAGACGATGTGCCCGATGATGATGATCTCCGTCGGGTCATTGTCGATGCAAGGACGCAATGCGAAAGTCAAAAGGAGAAGCTGAAGTTCGATCGCATGTTAGAGGATCACAAAAAAGGGTTGTACCCCAATTGCGAAGATGGCAACACAAAGCTCGGTACCGTACTGGAATTGCTGCAGTGGAAGGCAGAGAATGCTGTAGCTGACAAAGGATTTGAGAAGCTACTGAAAATATTGAAGAAGAAGCTTACAAAGGATAACGAATTGCCCGACAGTACATACGCAGCAAAGAAGGTCGTATGCCCTCTAGGATTGGAGATGGAGAAGATACATGTATGCCCTAATGACTGCATCCTCTACCGCGGTGCATACAAGGATCTGAACGCATGCCCGGTATGCGGTGCATTGCGGTATAAGATCAGACGAGATGACCCTGGTGATGTTGACGGTGAGCCCCCCAGGAAGAGGGTTCCTGCGAAGGTGATGTGGTATGCTCCTATAATACCACGGTTGAAACATCTGTTTAGAAACGAAGAGCATGCCAAGTTGATGCGATGGCACAGTGAGGACCGGAAGAAAGACGGGAAGTTGAGAGCACCCGCTGACGGGTCGCAGTGGAGAAAAATCGAGAGAAAGTACTGGGATGAGTTTGCAAAGGACCCAAGGAATGTATGGTTTGCTTTAAGCGCGGATGGCATTAATCCTTTCGGGGAGCAAAGCAGCAATCATAGCACCTGGCCCGTGACTCTATGTATGTATAACCTTCCTCCTTGGATGTGCATGAAGCGGAAGTTCATTATGATGCCAGTTCTCATCCAAGGCCCTAAGCAACCCGGCAACGACATTGATGTGTACCTAAGGCCATTAGTTGAAGAACTTTTATAGCTGTGGAATGGAAATGGTGTACGTACGCGGGATGAGCACAGACATGAGGAATTTAACCTAAAGGCGTTGCTGTTCGTGACCATCAACGATTGGCCCGCTCTCAGTAACCTTTCAGGACAGACAAAGAAAGGGTACCACGCATGCACGCACTGTTTAGATGACACTGAAAGTATATACCTAGACAAATGCAGGAAGAATGTGTACCTGGGCCATCGTCGATTTCTTCTGACCAACCATCAATGTCGAAAGAAAGGCAAGCATTTCAAAGGCGATGCAAATCACCGAAAGAAGCCCGCCATGCGTACCGGTGATCACGTACTTGCTATGGTCAATGATTTTGCACGTAATATTTGGAAAGGGTCCCGGCGGACTAGCTGTTCCAAATGACGCTGAGGGACACGCACCCATGTGGAAGAAGAAATCTATATTTTGGGACCTACCCTACTAGAAAGACCTAGAGGTCCGCTCTTCAATCGATGTGATGCACATGACGAAGAACCTTTGCGTGAACCTGCTAGGATTCTTGGGCGTGTATGGGAAGACAAAAGATACACCTGAGGCACGGGAGGACCTGCAACGTTTTCACGAAAAAGATGGCATGCCTCCGAAGCAGTATAAAGGTCCTGCCAGCTATGCTCTTACGAAAGAAGAGAAAGAAATCTTCTTTGAATGCCTGCTCAGTATGAAGGTCACGACTGGCTTCTCGTCGAATATAAAAGGAATAATAAATATGCCAGAGAAAAAGTTTCAGAACCTAAAGTCTCATGAGTGCCACGTGATTATGACGCAACTGCTTCCGGTTGCATTGAGGGGGCTTCTACCGGAAAACGTCCGATTAGCCATTGTGAAGCTATGTGCATTCCTCAATGCAATCTCTCAGAAGGTGATCGATCCAAAAATCGTACCAAGGCTAAGGAGTGATGTGGCGCAATGTCTTGTCAGTTTCGAGCTGGTGTTCCCACCATCCTTCTTCAATATCATGACGCACGTCCTAGTTCATCTAGTCAACAAGATTGTCATCCTGGGGCCCGTATTTCTACACAATATGTTCCCCTTTGAGAGGTTCATGGGAGTCCTAAACAAATATGTCCGTAACCGCGCTAGGCCAGAAGGAAGCATCTCCATGGGCCGTCAAACAGAGGATGTTATCGGGTTTTGTGTTGACTTCATTCCTGGCCTTAAGAAGATAGGTCTCCCTAAATCGCGGTATGAGGGGAGACTGACTGGAAAAGGCACTCTTGGAAGTGACCCGATAATATGCAGGGACGGATATTCTTGGCCTCAAGCACACTACACAGTTCTACAGAACTCTACCTTGGTGACCCCGTATGTCGATGAACACAAGAACAGTCTGCGCTCCAAACACCGGGAGTAGTGCGACGACTGGATTACATGTGAACACATCAGGACTTTCAGCAGTTGGTTGGAAACACGTCTCGGAGGTGACAACACTGTTAGTGATGAGCTGTACTTGTTGTCCAGGGGACCATCTTTGACTGTATTGACTTACAAAGGATACGAGATAAATGGGAATACATTTTACACGATCGCCCAAGATCAAAAGAGCACCAACCAAAACAGCGGTGTCCGCTTTGATGCAGCAACCGAGAGCGGAAAGGACACATATTATGGTTACATAGTGGACATATGGGAACTTGACTACAGACATGATTTTAAGGTCCCTTTGTTTAAGTGCAAATGGGTCAATCTATCAGGCGGTGGTGTACAGGTAGACCCACAGTACGGAATGACAACAATGGATCTGAAAAATCTTGGGTACACTGACGAACCGTTCGTCCTAGCCAATGATGTGGCACAGGTTATCTATGTGAAGGACATGTCTACCAAACCGAGAAAAAGAAAAGATAAGGAAGCGAATACGTCATACGATGATCCAAAGCGCCACATAGTTCTTTCAGAAAAAGGGATATCCTGGGAGTGGAGGGCAAGACAGACATGTCTGAAGATTATGAAAAGTTTCATGAAATTCCTCCCTTCAATGTCAAGGCTGACCCAAACATCCTGATAAACGATGAAGATTATCCATGGTTACGGCGCAATAAGCAAATGACACAAGCGAAGAAAAAGTGAAGACTTTCTCTCGCAACTATTATGATGATACCATGCCAACTTTGTAACACACGAGTATGCTATGCCAACTTTTTCAGAGTTCATTTGAAAACTATGAATTTAGGTCGAATTTTCTCTATAGGTGCATCTATGTTCATTTTTTAGTAAAGTTAATCACACACTTGTGATTCACACAAATTTCAAAGAATTCAAATTTTAACTATTCAAATTTGAAAACTAATGGCACTAACAGAAAGTTTATAATTTTTCTAAAACTAATGGCACTAACAGAAAGTTTATAATTTTGCTGACCTAAAAGCAAAAAGAATTAAAAAATAAAGCAAAAAAACAAAAAGAAAATAAATAATACAGAAAACAAAACAAAAAACTGAAAATAAAATTAAAATAGCAACAATAAGTATTTTCTTGTAAGTAGAAACAAAATAAAATAAATAAAGCAACAAAGAAAACAAAAAAACTAAAAAGGTGTTTTCAAATTTGAAAACTAATGGCACTAA
>NC_041390.1:61077598-61078586 GCF_002162155.2 Triticum dicoccoides | reverse complement strand
CGCCCGTCGCCGTCGCCCTGGTCCGCCCGTCGCCGTCGTCCTGCCCCTCCGTTGGTCCGGCCCCCCTGTTTTATTTAGTTCTATATGTTTGTATTTTGTATTTTGCTTTTTTATAAAAATGTATATATGTTTGTATGTTCTCTGTGTATATATGTTCATATATGCAAAAGTTAGATTTAAATATTTAGAAAAGGATTATCTATATATGTTCTCTGATTTAGTACATTTTAGGTTAGTTTCATTTCTAGAAAAGTTTTATATATTTAGGAGAGGAAGAAGGAAAATAAGAAGAGGAAAAAGGAGAAGAAGAGGAGAGGAAGAAAAGGAAGAGGAGAAGAAGAGGAGAGGAAGAAAAGGAAGAGGAGAAGAAGAAAGGAATAGAGGAGAAGAAGAAACAATAGAAACTTTTTCTATTTTTTCTTCTTCTCCTCTATTCCTTTCTTCTTCTCCTCTTTCTTTTCTTCCTTTTTTCCTCGATCTTCTCCTCTATTCCTTTCTTCTTCTCCTCTTTTTATTTCTTCTTCGTATTCTTATGTTTTATCGGGTCTGTCGTCGTCGATATACCCCTCCCGATAACTTCAACATGAGGGGGGGTCGATATACCCCCTTCCGATAACTTCAACATGAGGGGGGGGGTCGATATACCCCCTCCCGATAACTTCAACGCGAGTGGGGGTCGATATATATACCACCTCCTGATAACTTCAACACGAGGGGGGTCGATATACCCTAAATAGCAAGTATCATCGGTGTGAGATACATGTGGGCGTCGGTGTGAGATACATGTGGGCATCGGTGTCGGACAGTACATCCACGTCCCACAAGTGACACGGGTGTCGACCCGCGTCACTTGTGGGACGTGGATGTAGTGTCCGACACCGACGACCACATGTATCTCACACCCACGATACTTACTATTTAGGGTTTCCTCTACCGCTCGGTGACCCTGACCCTCGACGACCCTCGTTCCCGATAAAAAAAGAGGAAG
>NC_041390.1:61035165-61076966 GCF_002162155.2 Triticum dicoccoides | reverse complement strand
CCGTCGGTGTCGGACACTACATCCACGTCCCACAAGTGATGCGGGTTTCGACGCCCACGTCACTTGTGGGACGTGGATGTAGTGTCTGACACCGACGGCCACATGTATCTCACACCCACGATAGTTGCTATTTAGGGTTTCCTCTACCGCTCGGCGACCCTCGACGACCCTCGTTCCCGATAAAAAAAGAGGAAGAAGAAGAAAAAAAGAGGAGAAGAAAGAATAGAGGAGTAAGAACTCCTCTATTCTTTCTTCTCCTCTTTTTTTCTTCTTCCTCTTCTTTTTTTATCCTTGAAGCGTTGTTGAGGCCACTCCAAACCCTAGAGAAGCAGCGTCGAGGCCACCCCAAACCCTAGAGAAGCAGCATCGAGGCCACTAATTAATATTTGTTCTATGTTTGCCACTAATATATCCATCTGTCATGTTTGAATAATAATTGCCATGTTGTAAATATTTGTAGAAACTATGGACACCGCCCGAGACGAAGTACAAGAAGAGTTGTTGGGGGACATAATCGCACGAGGAAGTGATGCCGTCTGCTCGTTGTTTCTCCACGACACCGATGGTCTGGAAGCAGCTGGCTATGATTATGATGGCTCCGGTGACCTAATGCCGGTGCAAGAAGGAGACCGTGAGGACAGCTCTGGTGACACAATGCCGGTGCAAGAAGGAGACTGTGATGACGTCTCCGGTGACCGAACCGAGTCCGGCCAGGTATATATATTAGTTAAGCTTCTGCTGACTAGCTAATTGATGCATTCATTGTTTTGGTATGTACACATATTAATTAAGTCTTTGTTCTTTTCTAGCCCTCCGGATCGAGCACAACTTCGGTAAAGAGACAAGGCCCGAAGAGAAAGTTGAGCTCGGATGAAAAGTTTGAGATCATAGCAATCGCGCCCGACGGCCAACCGATTGAACCTCTCCGGACAAAGAGCGCATTTGTTGCTCAGTGCGGGGTTTTGGTTAGGGACAAGATCCCGATCAGCATTCAGCAATGGTTAAAGCCGGCTACAGAAGACCCCGAGGTGTCTTATGTCAATGATATGCAGAAAAATGATCTTTGGACTGAGCTGGAGTCAAATTTCACCCTACCGCCAGAGGATGATCCAGAGAAGCCAGTTAAAGAGCAATTAATCAAGTCTTTTGCTCTTAAGAGGATGGCAGAACTATTCAGGAGGTGGAAGAAAGAGCTGAATAAGTTTGTTGAAAATAAAGAGACACCAGAATTCAAGGGCAGATATGAGAAGATCAGAGATCACTGGCCCGCATTTGTGGCCCACAAGACATCGGAAAAGAGTAAGAAGATGTCGGCGACAAACAAGCAAAATGCTGCAAAGAAGAACGGGGTCAGGTGGCTACCTCGCAGCCCGGCCTAAGTGGGCCAAGATTGAGAATGATCTGGTTGATAAAGGGATCGAACTAGAGACAATTAACTGGCCAGACCATTGCCGGACTTGGTTCTTCGGGGCTGGCGGAACCTTGGACCCTGTATCTGGGAAGTGCATTTGGACGGACGAGCAAATGGAAATACCAGTCAAGAGGCTTAAGCACTATATCGAAGCAGCGCAGCAAGGGACGTTCGTTCCAGACAGAGAGAACGACGAGCTCACAATGGTCCTCCGGAATCCTGAGCACCCTGGACGGACACGAGGCACGCCAGGCTCCATTCCGTGGAAGGCTGGGTTTCCGGATGCAGGCGGTTACAAATGCCACGAGAGGAGGAAGAAAGTGGAGCAGACCCAACTGCAGGCGCTGCATGCTAGGGTACAAGCAATAGAGGAACGAGAAGCAAATCGCAGCAAACGAACTGCCGAAGCTTCCCCCGAAGCTACCCCGCCATCTTAGCGGAGAAGCAGCATGACTTCCACCGAGCTGCTTCAACCGGAGCATGTCTTGACAGCTCCTGCCAGCTATCCCGTGGATGCTATCACGGAGTCTCAAAATTGCCACCTTATGATGCAATGGATTAATATGAAGGTCAAGGCGGCTGTTGGCTCTATTTTTCCTACTGAACCCGGCGCAACTTTTCACTGCCGGCCGATTCCAGAAGGATATGCTAGGGTGATGGTGGATGAAATAACGGAGTGATTTGAGGACCTCCAGCTTGACCACCCTACCGGTGAAGGGGAGACTCGGCTGGGTTCTGCTCTGAAGACTCCATGCCTATGGCGGAAGGAGCTCATCAACCTTCTGAACTGGACGCCTCCGCCTCCTCCTCCTCCTCCGGCGAGTCAGGGCACTCCGCCTCCTCCACCGCCTCCTCCTCCGGCGAGTGACGATCAGGGCACTCGGTCGGCTCCTTCTCCGGCGCGTGGCGGCACTCCGCCTCCTTCTCCGCCTGCGTCGGCGCGCCCGAGCAGCCAACCTCCTCCTTCTCCGCCTCATCAGCAACGGCGGAAGAGACCTGCCGCCGCTCCGGCTGCTCCGGCGCGTCGTAGTCCTTCTCCTCTACCTCGTAAGCAAGTAAAGAAGACAACCGCTCCATCTGCTCTGCCGGCGTCTAGCAGTACAGCCAGAGGCGGGAGGACATACAGATTCGGTCCTTCTCTGAAGACTCCAGAGAAGTTACCATACGAGAGGACCCCGGAGGAGAACGCCGAGATCACGCGAGAAGAAGTGAGGAACTTCTTTGAAGGGGTGAAAGCAAAGAAACATCCACCTCCGGAGGAGAAGGTAGATCCGGTGAAAGCGAAGCGCACTCTGGCTGCCCTGACAAAACCACCCAAGTCTCCGCCGAAAGGAAACTATGAGCGCATTATTGGAAAGGAATTTACCGAAGCGGAGCGGTCGGGAAGTACTATCAGTGATCAAAGGCTGAAAGAACGACGAGCTGGGAAACAAATTGCCCAGCTCGGCGAACAAGCGAAGCAATCGTGCCCCCCGCTCAAGGTGCCTAGCGACATCATCGCTAATGATCTGAGGATGGTGCCCGGTTATAGCAATCTTGGAGATTACCTGCCCGACGATGTACATTATGATTTCATGGAGGTGCAGATACAAAGATACGAGTACAGGAAGCCTCTTGTCAAAGATGAAAGATCTCTATCAACGATGATGCGAAGATTGCATGATTGGTACTTGAAAATCTGCAGAGAGTCTGGAAGGAGGAGTACTTTGTATGTGAGAGTTAAAAAGGAGCATGACCTCGTTGGAATTGATCTATTGCCTGTTCCATTTGAGGAGTTCTTTCAGTTTTTCAATCAATTGGCCCTCGATAAAGCAACGATCACCTGCTACTGTCTGTAAGTAGTACTACTTCTGTCATTAAGTCTCTCTATATAGCTTAGCTCTTTCATTGCATGTATTTATAATTATCCTCCTATATTATGCAGATTGAAGATCATCGAATTGAAGAAAAGACAAATCGGTGATATTGGGTTCATTAACACAAATATCATAGATGCAACTCAGGTTAAATTTCATGCCGCAGATACCGAGGCCAACTTGCTACGATCGTTGGTAATAAATGAAAACAAAGATATAATACTCTTTCCTTACAACTTCAAGTGAGTGTTACTGTCTTGTGCATATTCGGTTTCCCTTATATATTAGTCAAGGTTATAGTAATGTAATTGATGAGTTATGCATGCGTGTGCAGTTTCCACTATATTCTCCTAGAGATTAAGCTTGAATAGGGACTAGTAACCGTCTTAGACTCAAGACGAAAAGATCCCCAGGACTATGCGGACATGACTCAAATGCTCGAGAAGTAAGTTAAATCGATCATTATCCACCATATCAGCAACTTTGTTCATTTCCTGATATATCAAGTAATTGTTTTCTTTGTCTGGCAGGGTTTGGAAAAAATTCACCAAAAAAGCTCCGGGACTCCCGAAGAAGCTGCAATTTAGACACCCGAAAGTAAGTACTATAGTAGCATGTTCCTCGCATCTCCTATTGATTCAAGCGCTAGTTTCATCAATACCATTTGGCATTCTTGCTTATCAGTTTGATTGACCTCTATTTCTTGTAAAGTGGTTGTGGCAGGAACAAGGGAATGATTTCTATGGATACTACATTTGCGAGTCCATCCGCCACACGACCTGTGAGCGGGGCTACTCTGATGAACAATATGAAGTGCGTAAATAACAACATTCACAATTTTATTTTATTACCATCATTTGTGTTGAGTTTCATTCATTCATATATATATGTATTGACCCCCTTCTTCAAAATAGATGTTTCGGAAGCGGGATGAACTCCTAGCACCAGCTCGCATGCGAGCAATTCAAGAGGAATTGGCGGCATTCTTTCTTGACCACGTGATTGCTGAAGACGGAGAATACTATGTGGACCATGAGTCCGCATGTTAGGAGATTATATTTGTAAGAGATAATTATTGTATATATGTAGCCGGTAGTGTCGGATAGATATACGAGAACTTGTTGTTCGACCAATCTCTCGGAGAAGGAGAGGTGGTCGATATCACTTCTCTCTGTATGCATATATGTTGATGACGATCGTCTGTTTCCTTCGTTTGCTTACTAGCTAGCTAGCGTGTCTAGTCCTCTCTATACGTATGTATAGTACGTAGTGTCGACCAAGCACGGACATAAGAGAGGATACTTCTCTCTATTAATTATAGCTAGCTAACACAATATATGAAACACCTAAATTAACCCCCCAAAACCCCCAACCCCCCCCTTTCAAAAAAAACACAAACCCCAGCCACAGAAATGCTGACGCGTGGATGCCTATTGGTCCCGGTTGGTGCCACCAACCGGGACCAAAGGCCCTCCTGCCTGGGCTCCGCGCACAGGCCACGTGGAGGCCCATCTGTCCCGGTTCTGGATTGAACCGGGACTAAAGGGACAGGGCATTAGTACCGACCCTTTAGTCCTGGTTCAGGAACCGGGACAAAAGACCCTGACGAACCGGGACAATAGGCCCTTTTTCTACTAGTCCAAGCACGGAGAAAGAGGGGTTATGATGGAAGACAATGAAGAAGAAGAGGACGACGACAGCTATCTTGGCCATGTGTTCCCTGAATACGATGATACAACAATGGGGGAAGAAGCTGAGCCGGTAATGTGGGAAGAAGCTGAGCCGGCAATGCGGGAAGAAGTTGAAGAAGAGGCATCAGATGAGCCCGTTGATGATCTAGGTCGGGCCATTGCCAATGCAAAGAGAAACTACACAAGTGATTTGGAGAAGAAGAAGTTGCAGCGCATGTTAGAGGATCACAAAAAATTGTTGTACCCGAATTGCTTAGGTGACAAGAAAAAGCTGGGCACCACACTGGAATTGCTGCAATGGAAGGCAAACAATGGTGTATCTAACAAGGGATTTGGAAAGTTGCTGGTAATGATAAAAATATGCTTCCAAAGGACAACGAATTGCCCAAGAGTACGCACGAAGCAAAGAAGGCTGTCTGCCCTCTAGGGTTAGAGGTGCAGAAGATACATGCATGCCCTAATGATTGCATCCTCTACCGTGGTGAGTACGACGATTTGAAGGCTTGCCCGGTATGCGGTGCATTGCGCTATAAGATCAGTCGCGATGACCCTGGTGATGTCGAGGGCGAGCGGCGCAGGAAGAATATTCCTGCCAAGGTGATGTGGTATGCTCCTATAATACCACGGTTGAAACGTTTGTTCCAAAACAAAGAGCATGCCAAGACGATGCGATGGCACAGAGAAGACCGTAAGAAAGACGGAAAGTTGAGAGTACCCGCTGATGGGTCGCAGTGGAGAAAAATCGAGAGAAAGTATGGGAAGGAGTTTGCAGATGATGCAAGGAGCATATGGTTTGGTCTAAGCGCAGATGATATTAATCCTTTTGGGGAGCAGGGCAGCAACCATAGCACCTGGCCTGTGACTCTATGTTTGTATAACCTTCCTCCTTGGTTGTGCATGAAGTGGAAGTTCATTATGATGCCCGTGCTCATCCAAGGCCCTATGCAACCCGGCAACGATATTGATGTGTACCTAAGGCCATTAGTTGAAGAACTCTTACAGCTGTGGAATGGAACAGGTGTACGTGCGTGGGATGAGCACATGGGGGAAGAATTTGAGCTAAAGGCGTTGCTGTTTGTGACCATCAATGATTGGCCTGCTCTCAGTAACCTTTCAGGATAGACAAATAAGGGATACCGCGCATGTACGCACTGTTTGGACGATACCGACAGTATATATTTGGCTAATTGTAAGAAGAATGTGTACCTGGGACATCGTCAATTTCTTCCGAGCAGGCATGCCGTAAGAAAGAAAGGCAAGCATTTCAAAGGTGAGGCGGATCACCGGACGAAGCCTCGCCACCGTACTGGTGATGATGTACATGATATGGTCAAGGATTTGAAGGTAGTCTTTGGAAAGGGTCCTGGCGGACAACCTGTTCTGAATGACGTTGACGGACACGCACCCATGTGGAAGAAGAAATCTATATTTTGGGACATGCCCTATTGGGAAAACCTAGAGGTCCGCTCCGTAATCGACGTGATGCACGTGACGAAGAATCTTTGCGTGACCCTGCTTGGCTTCTTGGGCGTGTATGGGAAGACAAAAGATATACCTGAGGCACAGGAGGACCAACAACGTATGCACGGAAAAGATGGAATACATCAGGGTCATGCCAGCTACGCTCTTACCAAAGAAGAGAAGGAAATCTTTTTTGAATGCCTGCTCAGTATTAAGGTACCGTCTGGCTTCTCGTCGAATATAAAGGGAATAATAAACATGGCAGAGAAAAAGTTCCAGAACCTAAAGTCTCAAGACTGGCACGTGATTATGACGCAACTGCTTCCGGTTGCATTAAGGGGGCTTCTACCAGAAAACATTCGATTAGCCATTGTGAAGCTATGTGCATTCCTCAATGCAATCTCTCAGAAGGTAATCAATCCAGAAATCATAACAAGGTTAGAGAATGATTTGGTGCAATGTCTTGTCAGTTTCGAGTTGGTGTTCCCACCATCCTTCTTCAACATCATGACGCACATCCTAGTTCACCTATGTGAAGAGATTAACGTTTTGGGTCCTGTATTTCTACACAATATGTTCCCCTTTGAGAGGTTCATGGGAGTCCTAAAGAAATATGTTCATAACCATGCTAGGCCAGAAGGAAGCATCTCCAAGGGCCATGAAAAAGAGGAGGTCATTGAGTTTTGTATTGACTTTATTCCTGACCTTAAGCCGATTGGTGCTCCTGAATTACGGCATAAGGGCAGACTGGATGGAAAAGGCACGCTAGGAGGGGATCAAATAATATGTATGGACGGACATTCTCTCACTGAAGCACACTACACAGTTCTATAGAATTCCGCCTTGGTGGCTCTGTATATGGACGAACACAAGAATTTTCTACGCTCCAAACACCCGGAGCGGTCTGATGACTGGATTACACGTGAACAAACCAGGAGTTTCACCGGCTGGTTGCAGACACGTACCATGCATGACGCTTCTATTGAAGATGACATGTACTCGCTGTCCCAGTTACCATCTTTGAATATAATGACTTTCAAAGGGTACGAGATAAATGGTAATACATTTTACACGATCACCCAAGATAAGAAGAGCACCAACCAAAATAGTGGTGTCCGATTTGATGCAGCAACCAAGACGGGAAAGGAAACATATTATGGTTATATACAGGACATATGGGAACTTGACTATGGACGTGGTTTGAAGGTCCCTTTGTTTTGGTGCAAATGGGTCAATATAACACGAGGCGGGGTAACGGAAGACCCGCAGTACAGAATGACAATAGTGGATCTCAACAATCTTGCGTATGCAGACGAACCATTTGTCCTAGCCAATGATGTGGCACAGGTTTTCTATGTGAAGCACATGTCTACCAAGCCGAGAAAAAGAAAAGATAAGGAAGCGAAAGCATCATACGATGAGCCAAAGCGGCACATAGTTCTTTCTGGGAAGAGAAACATCGTGGGAGTGGATGACAAGACAAACATGTCATGAGATTATGAAAAGTTTGATGAAATTGCTCCATTCACAGTGAATATTGACCCAAGCATCCCATTAAATGATGAAGATTTTCCATGGTTACGGCGCAAAGGGACACACGCGAAGAAAAAGTTTCACACCCAAAGATCTGGGATGTGATCGGCTTCACTATCATCACTTTCTTTTGTGTTTCACACCCAGGAGGGAATCTCTATAATAGTTAGGATAGTTATGTGTTTTGGCATTTGAAACGCGAAGAAATTTTATGTGCAAACAAATTCTTTCATGCATTCACTGATTTTATTAGCCAAATTGAAAAACACTTCAAATGAACTCCGAAAAGGTTGAAAGTTGGCATGGTATCATAATCTCACCCACATAGCATGTGCAAAAAAGTAGAGAGGGTTACAACAAAAACTGGATGCACTTCGTGTACAAAATGGACAATCTCTTTCGAACTATCAGGGTTTCGGACGAAAACTCATCTGTTACAAAGGCATTTCATTTTTTAAATAACCTAAGCATTACCAAATTGAATATAATGATAAAACACACTAATATTAAACATAATAAAAAAGAATCACTAAAAAATGTATTTTTAAAGTTAAGTTATTCACAAACTAGTGATTCACACAAATTTCAAATAATTCAAAATTTAAACTATTCAAATTTGAAAACTACCGGCACTAACTGAAAGTTTCTAATTTTTTATACCCAAAGCAAAAATATTCACAAAGAGACTCTAAATACAGCAAAAAACAACTAAAAATAAATAAAACAAAATAAATAAAGCAGAAAAGAAAAAACTAAATGAAAAAAGCCCATCTACTGGGCCACAGCGGCCTGCATACGACTAGAAACCCAAATTCTAATTGGGCCAGGATGCAGGCCCGCTAGCCCAATAGGCCCATCAGGGCATAACAGTAGATGTAGGCCCGGAAGGCCTGCTTAAGAGAGAAGCTCGAGAGAGCTACCGCACTAGGGCTTATAAACCAGTGCGGGCGCCCCTCGGCTAGCGAGGTGGGACTAAACTTACCGCACCGCACCTGCGCCAGTGCACCACCTTTAGTATCGGTTGGTGGCTGGAACCGGTACTAAAGGGTTGGTCTTTAGTACCGGTTCCAGCCACCACCCGGTACTAAAGGTGTGCTCTTCCCGCCGCTTGGCCTGGCCAAATTTGACCTTTAGTACCGGTTGGTGGCTCCAACCGGTACTAAAGGCTCCTCATATATATATATAGCACTTACGAAAATTTCATCAGTTTCCTTCCACTTCTCTCTGCTTCATCGCCGCCGCCCCGTCCCACGCCGTCGCCGCTGTCGTGCTGTCCCCGTCGACTCCGCGCCGCCCCCATCGCGCCGTCTGCGTCGCCGGCCCGTCCCCGTCCCTACACCGGCCCGCGTCCCCGTCCCCGCACCGGCCAGCGTCGCTGTCTCCGTCGCCGTCGCCTCGACCTCGCCCGCGCTGTGAGCCTCAGTCCCCCCTCTCCTCCCTCCAATCGCGCACGCCGCGCGCGCCGCCGGCGCCGTCGATCGCCTTGGCTCGCCGTTGCGGGCGTCCCCGTCCCCGCACCGTCGCCTGCACACACAACACACACACATACATAATTTTTGTTCTGTTTTTAGTTTTTAGTTTTCTGTTATTAGTTATTAGTTTTTCTGTATTAATGTTATAGAAATGTTAGTTATATATAGAAATGTTAGTTATATATAGAAATGTTAGTTTTTTCTGTATTAATGTTATAGAAATGTTAGAAATGTTAAAGAAAAAATTTGTTATAGAAATGTTAGTTTCAGATATGGTCAATGTTTTTTTAGTTTATTATATTTTTAGTTATAAAATTTAGAATTTGCATGTATGAAATCACAATCCATCATTTAAAAAATGTTACTTTACTTTTGTGGCATATAGTATTTGTTGTGGACGATGCCTGACCCGCATCCTCGCCGTCGACCCGTTCGCGACAACGTCCTGCTTCAGAGGACCCATGTCCGAGACTGGGCTCCGCCGGGCTGGCACTGGGAGGTGCTACCTTCAGGGGCGCGACGCTTGGTGAGGAACCCGGCCCCGGGTCCCGTCGTCGACCCTGATCTCCTTTGGTGGCGTTCGCGTGGGCCACTTTTGGTGCGAAGGGAGCCGGCCCCGCCGGAGATGGTACGTCATCGTGTCAGGGAGGAGGACGAGCACGTCCATCGCTACATGGCTGCTATGGACGTCAGGTTCTCCAATACCTGGCAGGTTCTTCGGGGAGATCACCTAAGCTATGATCCAGTGATGGTTCCTTCACTTTGGTTGTCCACCGCCCGCGCCTCAGGAACCGCGAGTGGCCTAGATTACTCTCTAGTATTCGATCTTTATTAGCTAGCTAGCTAGCTAGTGATGTATTCGATATATAATATTCGAGATGATTTATTCGAGATTATATATATTATTCAAGACGATGTATTCGAGATTATATCTATTATTCGAGACGACGTATTCGAGATTATATTCGATGATGCTTATTATGTACTATGATTGATTCAGTTTTTCCTTATTAACTAATTGCATCCATGCATTGTAATTTGAATATATTTCTTTTGGATTAGTTAAATAAAAGCTATGGCGGACAATACCGGCAGAGAGGGAGAAGAGGCCCTGTTCAATATCATACGCAATCCTCGCGGGCCAGATGATGATCAAAATGAAGAAGATTATGACGGCTCCGAATATCTAAACAACACCGGGGAGGGTGATATAATATTTGATCGCGACGACCGAATTGATGAAGTCATGAACTATGAACATGACGAAGAAAATGTTGATCTTGAAAAAACAAAGACCGGCGAGGTATATTTATATAAGCAGGCATCTGGTGATCATCACATGTTTTAAATGACTTGAAGATATATTAACGAACCGATCTTTCTTCTTTCAGCCATCCGGATCGAGCAAATCTTCAGGCAGCAGGACAGTACGAGGCCTGAACAAAAAGTTGAAGGAGGGCGTAAAGTACAATATAGAGGCCATCAAACCCAATGGTGAACCATTAGCGCCTAAGAAGATTGCGGACAAGTTCATTCGTCAGTGCGGAGTTCTTGTGAAGGACCAACTCCCGATCTCCCTTCAAGAATGGAGAGAGCCAGCAAAGCCACATCCAGATCTTACTTTGTCGACGACAGACAAAAAGTTCTGCTTTGGGAAACTCTCATGGAACATTTCACCCTACCAGATCATTTCACAGATGGAGATGTGGAGAAAGTCAAGGACGCTGCTCTTAGGAAGATGGCGGTTGCATTCAACAACCACAAGAAACGTGTATGGGACCAGTACGTGAAGGGAGGAAAGAAGACTCCAGTATTCAAGGGAACACTAGAGAAGCAAAGTGCTCATTGGGACGATTTCATGAAATTCAAGGAATCGGAATTATCTAAGGAACGACCGAGAATAAACAAGGCCAATGCCGCAAAAAAGGATAAGTTCCATAAGCTGGGGCCAGGTGGCTACGCGGTGGCAATGCCTAAGTGGGATAAGTCTGAGAAAGAGATGGAGGATGCAGGTGTGACTCTAGTTACATTGAGCTGGCCCCCCAGGTGCAGGACTTGGTTCTATGCGCATGGGGGGGAGTTGGACCCGAAGACAGGCTTAGTTTCGAAGAAGACATGTCTGAACGGAGCCGAAGATAAGATACTTGTTGCAATAGAAGAGGCTCGATCGGGGGTGTTCGAGCCCAACAGAGAGAACGACGAGCTTAAGCGTGCCCTGGGAAATCCTGAACACCCGGGAAGAACACGAGGCAAGGGCGTTATTCCGTGGTATGAGGGGTTTTCGAACTGGAACACCGACTACAGAAAACATGCGAGAAGGAAGATTGCGGAGGAGAAGAAGAGGAAGATGGAGGAGGAGCAGAGGAAGCAGGACTATGAACGCCTTCAAGGCCTAGAATCAGCGCACGCGGACTTGGCAGTCAAATTCCAGCGGCAGCGGGAGCAGATCGACTCACTTAGCCAGCAAAGGGGGTCTCAGCAGCGGCAGCAGCTAGCGGATGATCCAACATTGGATAGCACCGTCCCATCCATGCCGAGAAGCAGCATGGGTTCCGCCCCGGGCGACGCATTGCTGAATAGATACCCCGTGGATGACATCATGGAGAACACTAACTGCGAGCTACACTTCAAAATGAAGAACATATCCATGAAGGTGGCGGACGCCATTGCTTTTACAAATCCCCCCGAGGCAACCTTCCATTGCAACCCGATTCCAGCGGGCTATGCTCGTGTCTTGGTTGATGAGGTGGTGGACCAATATTCGGGGCTAGAGCTTGACATTCCTGGAGGTGACGAGGAGCACACACTGGGAGAGGCCAAACATCGTATCATCCTATGGAGAAAGGATTGCATCATCTTTCGAAGGCCACCGACACCGCGTCAGCCGACTCCTCGTCGAAGTCCGCCACCGAGTCAGCAGATTCCCGCTCCTCCAAGTCCACCAACGCGTCAGGCCACTCCTCCTCCTCCAAGTCCGGCAAAGCGTCAGGCCACTCCTCCTCCGAGTCCGACACAGCGTCAGACCACTCCTCCTCCAAGTCCGGCACAACTTCAGGCCACTCCTCCTCCAAGTCCGGCACAGCTTCAGGCCACTCCTCCTCCAACTCAGCCACGTCAGTCGTCTCCGCCGCCTCAGCAATCACGAAAGAGAGCCGCCGCAGCTATGGTGCGTAGCGGTACAAGTCGAGGTAGTGCGGGAGGTACAGGCGGAGGCAAGCGATTTCAATATGGTCCAAGCCTCGCGCCTCTTCCGCAGAGGCCTTACGACAAGCCCGAGGAGGAAAACGCAGCCATAGTGAAGGCCCATGTGGAAGCCCATTTTGCACTGAAACCACCACCGCCGCCAACGGAGAAAGTGCCTGAGGAAAAGATTGACCACTTCATTCGTATGGCTAGAGCACCAGCTCCCAAGCCAGTTGACACAGACTATGAGCGCCACCTCAGGAAGTTAAATCGAGCACGTCTACAGAATGAGGCGAGCTCGAGCTCGAGCAAATCAGCTCGCAAAAGGAGCGGTAAAATCGTTCCTCGGTTGGGAGAACAGGCGGCGCAATCAATCCCCCCGCTTGTTGTGCCAACAACACATGAGAGTACGGGCGCTCAATATTATTGTGGGCAAACCGTTAACATTCCCGGGCTGGGCGATGTGGTAATAACCGAGGAGCATATTGAGCAGACTGAAAGGCTCATGATCACTGTTGGACAACTCCTCGATATCGAGCCCATGTCTCCGCTTAGAGAGGAGGAAATAAAACAGAAATATGTCCGGGGCCAACCTTTGGTCGAGCCAGACGAGGTCAAGAAGCTCCCAACGAGAATGTATGAATTGCATCAATGGTGCATGAACATTACCAAGATTTCCAATTAAGAGTCCCTCACGGTGAATGTCAAGAAGGATTATTACTTCCATGAGAAAGCTGTGTCCGTTGAGTATTCAGAACTATTTCTGTTATACAATCAAGACGCACTCAACAAATCTATCGTCAGTTGCTATTGTCTGTAAGTGATTTCTTTCTGTAATTTAAGTCTCAAGCTAGCTGTAGTGATCATTTTGATCAATCATTACCTGTAATTATCCTCACTATATTCTTTTCTATGGTATTATGCAGGATGAAGATGTATGAAATGAAAAAAAGGTGCACGCTATGACATTAAGTTTATTGACCCAAATACCATTAATGAATACACATGGAAATTAGATACATATTATCGAGCAAGTGTAGAGGAAAGCATGCTAGAGTTTTCAAGCGCCTCAAATACAATGAAGATATAATATTTCCTTACAACTTCCTGTGAGTCACACTGTCTTGTACTACAAATTCTGTTTTTGCTTACTAGCTAGCTACATGTTTTTGCTTACATATATATGCCCGCTTAATTAAGACATGCAAATGTGTGTGCATGCAGTTTTCACTGGATCTTGTTAATCATTAAAGTTGATGAAGAAACAGTTGAAGTACTGGACTCACTACTTAAGAAACAAAGTGACTACACCATCGTGAAGGGGATAGTAAACAGGTAATTTCAATCATTATTAACTATATCTCGGCCTATTTAATTAGTTCATCATTTCCTGATAACAACTATTTAATAACCCTTTTATTCATTTTCTTTGTCGGCGGGCAGGGCTTGGGCAAAGTTCATCAACGTCACTCCAGTCCAATGGAAACAAAACCTGAAATGGTATCGACCCAAGGTAAGTAATTAAGTAGTACTAGCTAGCTAGCTGCCATCTCTTTAATTATCATGCTTGATTAATTATTATCTGATCAAATTCCATTCTCGTAAAGACCCTGAAGCAGGCGCCGGGGAATAATCTGTGTGGATACTACGTTTGCGAGAACATTCGCATGATGGCGTCCGAAAGGAGCAGATCTCAAAGACAGGACTGAGTACGTTTGTCACAACACTATCCATAATTTTTACACCATTATTGATATCTAGTCACACAACTAATACACATGCATATTGATCTCCTTCTTAACGGCTCAGAGAGGTGCGGGACAAGCTCCAACCAACGAAGCGCATACAAGCAATTCAAGAGGAAATAGCGGGATTTTAGCTCGACCAGGTCATAGATACGAACAGAGAATACTATTACCCGCTACCGCCCCCACGAACCACTTCCAATTGTCATCGTGCTCCGAAGGCACCAATTAGGCTAATGCCACTGGCTCCGAAGGCACCAATTAGGAGAAATTGTATATAGCTAGATAATTGTATATATATATATATATATATATATACATGTGTGTATGTGTGAATTAATGATGGTTGTGAGACATTCGATGATATATATATGACCGGTTCTACTCGAAATTCTATTTATATATATGCATAACGTGTACAATATGCCGTATCGTAAAATACCAGCAAACGAAAAAGAATTAAATGGAAAACACAAAATTAAATGAAAAAAAAATCATAAACCCAAACCCCCCAATCTTTTAATACCGGTTGGTGTCACCAACCGGTACTAAAGGGCTCCCTGCCCCCGGAGCTGACTCGTGCCACGTGGTTGCCCTTTAGCACCGGTTCGTGCGGAACCGGTACTAAAGGAGGGGACCTTTAGTCCCCACACTTTAGTGCCGGTTACCGAACCGACACTAAAGTGCCTTACAAACCGGTGCTATAGCCCGGTTCTGCACTAGTGCATGAACGACCCATCTCACCTTATAGTGATCGAGAGTGCTGCCATAAATCGAGTTTATGCCTGGAAACCCACTCGTCGGAGATAACATGTGCACTAGAAGGTCGAGGAACGAGTGTCCAGGTTGAGTTGGCATGAGGGACAGGAAATTCCTCTTGCATCGCTTGCCGCCAATGGGGATCAGTGAGTGCCGCACGCACGGACGTCGGGATTGGTGAGTGGGTGCCACACCAGCGCTAGTGACAACATCGCTGACGCGCCACTGCTAACTTATGCCTGACCAGTACACTTGGCCCCACACACTTATGACGTGTGAAAATGTAGACACACCACCAGTAACCGCCCACACCAACGCTTTTTGGAAAAAAAACTTGTGGGCGTGGATTAAAAGGGGAGTGCCACTAATTAAGTTTGCTTGTGAGAATTTATACACTAGCGAGGCAAGGAGTTTGGTTGCTTCATGTGATGATCTACTCTGAATAATTGGCATGGACTTCGTGTCCTAGGCCATAGAGGGATAGGTGCGCCTTCGTGGCCCGCGTCTTTGTGACCTTAAGACTTTGCGCCAACAATTTAACCGCCGAAGTAAATCTTATGTTTCTGATCCATCTTCCTTTAATCATTTACTAATACCTTGCAAATAAAATTCCATACCTTTATTTGGAAAGACTGCATTTAGGGTGTTCTTAGAGAACAACTAAATTTCCAACTAATGATATAATCTCTATTCACCCCCATCTAGATGCAATACTAGATCCTTCAATAATATTTACACATTTCTCGTTCGTAATGGATCACGAGCATACAACATAGTAACCACTAAAATATAGAGGAAAATTAATCAACTTGATCCCAACAACCGAGGTTTGTAGAGTTGTTCCAGGTGAAGCGGTCATCATCAACGGCTAAGCTTGGGATCCAGTAAATAGCATCACTTGTTGGAATAGCCAATGCAGAATCTAAGGAGTTATTGCTATTAGTCACCATCGCAACACTAGAGGTTGCTGTTCTAGAACCCACCCTGTCTAGATACTCGGCATTTTGAGACCCCGAGCTGATCATGCTTTCATTACTCGCCGGTGTGCATGACGAACTAGGCTTTTCCTCAGGGAATGACGTCAAACCTTCATATGCAGCAAGTGTCATCTCATTTGCCACCACTTCCTCCAATTGATCCCATTGCTCATATGCCATGGAGGCCAATTGGTTCACTTGGGCCTGCAGTTAAGAACAAGGCAAAGCTAAGTGATGACCAAGTTCATATTGCCACAAACTACTTTACGGATGATGTACCTTATGTTCCTGGTGTAGTTGTTGCAAAGAGCATGTCTGGTCTTCAATTCTGGCTGCCAAAATCTCTCCTATGGGGCTGAATATAACATCACACCCTTCAGATTTGAAAACATAGCATTTCCCTCCCATACTACACGTTTTTGCATGATTGAGTGTTGTTCTCCATTGCCGATCTGACATGCCAACGAGCTGAAAATTTGGAACAGATTATAAAAAAAACAATACTATGAAATGTAGTATCTGTATAGTTAAAAATATGATGCTTACGCTTTTTAGCTTATCAGGGTCTATCGTGTGAAGTTTCAAGAAGTCCTGGACATTCTTGATCCCCTCGGACTCCAGTCTCTTATCAATTGGCCCATCTTTTCCGATGTTTTTGAGCCTCCATATATTGTCGGAAAGGATTGGAGGGTAATGCTTCTTGTACACTAGTAAACAAGGTAAATGCATTTTAATGTAGTGTTTACTATTACTCCACATATGTACATGCTAGGGAATATGATATGGCGGAACTCACAGAAAGGCTACGTGTAGTCATGAAACTGACGTTCAACATAAACCTAATCTTAAAGATTGGCTAACCAAGAGAATCATACTTACATTCGCCACGATGATCTTTCACTGTGAAGCTTTCACTCAATGCCTCTTGAATCCTTGGCCCATAATAGCTAGTTGCCATGACGCGCACACCAATTCGGAACCTCCTACTCCTTATCCAACTTGAATTGTCAGTGAAAGCCACATCCTCTATAACAGCCACTCCTTGATTGTTCATTGCTACATTGAGTGTACTACCCACAAGCAGTGGTCTCCTACCCTCTCTGGCCTTCATGATTGCAGCGTTGAACTGATCATTTGTCCACACCATGTCGTCTTCACATCTGAAATCGCCATCTAGGACAAGTACCTCTAGCTTCATTGTTGAAGAGCCTTGGTTAGTGTTTGTTTCTGTGATACGATGGTTGGTTCTAGTATCTATAAGCCAGATTTCAATGGCGTTCTTTGCGGCATCAACTAGCTTGTTGTTGGTGAAGATCGGTAGCATGAGCTTCTTTGCAAAGGAAAGCTTCAACCTAGGCAGAACATCGACTTGTTGGATGGGTGAAGGAAGAGA
Organism: Triticum dicoccoides; assembly: GCF_002162155.2. Classification (NCBI taxonomy): domain Eukaryota; kingdom Viridiplantae; phylum Streptophyta; class Magnoliopsida; order Poales; family Poaceae; genus Triticum; species Triticum dicoccoides. The sequence goes on along the minus strand of NC_041390.1, from coordinate 61,059,485 downwards.
CCTGATGAATGATGGTTGATTTTATCATATAGATATTGCAATCCGATACCACTGAAATTTTTTATGGAACTAGTACATGCATATAATTAATCTTGCTGAAAACTTTTTTCATCGTCAAACATTTTTTTCCAATGTGCGAACTCAAAAAGTAATAGAGTGTTGCTTCTTAATATGTGATGTTTCAAAAAAAAACTCAATGGTGTTAAATTAAGAGAGCTCTATGAATATGTTGCAACCTATTACTATGTAGAATATGGCTGCATGTATTGACTGTAAAAATAGTGTGAACAAAGGACATACTGTGTCAAGAATGACAGTATATTGTGTAAAAAAAAGACAGTATATGACTAAGCAACTGAATACTAGTAGCTCATGATGTAATTAAAGACAGTAAATGTATTATACCTGTATGGTAAGTGATCATGCTGATAAAAGATGTTCTGAATTTCCTCCCGTACCTAAATGTTAACATGAAATAGACACTTAAACATTGCAGTCTAAGCTACTGACGACCGATACTACAACTTAAGGAAACGAAATACATCAGAAATTTGCGAATTCATAAGCAGTTGCTCGCATAAATATGATCAATATTTGTGTAAATGGACTGAATATTTTTGTTATCAGTCATGCAAGAGTGTATGCACCCTAGCTCTTTTCATGCTACCGTGCACTACAGCATATTATGAACAAGCTGAGGCTGAACACAATTTTTCTACTTCTTGGCGGACCTTTTTCTATCTTATTCTTCCTACACTTCCTATAGTGGTGTGTACTTCTCGGTGAACTTGTTTGTCATTTTTCTCTGCACTTCTGTGCGTGGTGTGTACACTCTTTCCGTGATCAAAGATCTGTACCCCCCCAATTCCACACTTCCAATACCAGAACGTCCGCAAGTTGCAGTATGTACTTTGCCACTAATATAACAATCTTACTTCTCTACCAAAATTTTGCACGTGCGTGCATGACTTTCTTTTCACTTGAGTCTTGTACAAAATATTTCGCATCTCTTTCGGATATGTTAAGTTACAAATATCATGATCCCAAGATAGTTTGACCATACTGTTATTCCTCCCCTTGTAGTAACAATTCAACTATTAACGGGCATCCAAAAATTTGGTGGTTTGTTGTGATTTGTGTTTGCACCTACACCATGGAATCTAGCTCACTGGAGTAACTAATCTTTATTTTGTCAAAATTTATTGTTACACCTATCCCTTTTAGAAAAGTGATAGGAATTCGCTATTTCGGCAAATTATCATAATATCAAACGGAGCTATAGAAGATTTAATTAATATCTACGCCATATGTAGAAGTTGATTTAGTGCGTTATTTGATTCTTCAAGAAAAAGTAGGCTAAACAAAGTGAGAACTAAATACATATAGGGTTCTGAATCTTACCACCCTACGAATAACTGGTTCCAAACCAAACACAATTTGTTGGATAGTGTCTGCTGTGACGGCTCTTCTGACGACGCTGCAAAGATGGTCCGGAAAAACTAAAGTAAATATGAAGTTCTTATTTTTTGGGGAAAAAGGCATATACAAAGTTAATTAGCTATCTGGAAAAACACACGTGCAAGCCTGGCATATGGATATGTAGAACGTCTGCGCGTAGAGCATATCATTGGCAACTAAGCTATAAAGTTAATTAAGACAGAGATCTTAGATGGGTTACAACTCTTACTACTACAAACTAGCTTGGGTTTGAGTGAATCTAAAATCGGATTTCATCAGTTTTACAAGAGTTGATGCATGAGATAATGATTAATACATGTAGCTATGATATAAGCTCATGTAGTATTTTCATCTCTTGACCGAAAGATTCTGTTATTAATAACAGGTATCGATTCAGCAAATAAAAGGGGAACAATCGGCTGATCAAATCTCTCATCACCCGCAAAAAAAAAAGATCAAATTAATCTATCGTTAATATATGCAGTTGGGTCGATCCAAAGGAAGCAAGGAACAAACACATATGTAGTTGCTAGCTAAAAGAAAGAAGTCAAGCCACCAAATATATAGCTAGGTCAAGTAAACTGAAAATCATTTCAAAACACGACGATAGAGTCGAGTGAAGAGACTAACGATCTGAAGGAGACTGGGGTGGCCGGCCGTATCCGCCTCGCGCTGTGCCGTTGCTGATGATCGTCCCCTCCGCTGCCCTGCTCGTCGTCTTCTTCCCCCCGCGACCTTCGCACAGACATCTTAGTCTAGATCTCTAACGATCAAAAGAGGGAAACCACCAGGAAGAGCCGAAGAGCTAGGAGATGAAGCTGGCTGCTAGCTAGATGCAGGTAGAAAGCAGGGAGAGAGAAGCATGAAGGAGGCGCCAGAGGCATGGGATGCTCGAAAGGAATGCAGCCTGAAGCCGTATATATAGTGCTGGCCAGCCAGGTCCACGTAGAGAAATTGCTGCGAGCTTTTGTCGTCGACATAAAATAAAACAATTGCGGTGCCAGACGACGACAGAATGCGCTTCGCAGGCTCCGGGAAGGTGGCCGGAAGCCATAGCTAAGCTAGTAGCGCATCGCACTGTTCATCATGTGTGAGCAAGCTAGCTCTAGTCTCTAGAGATTAATTTCAGTGTACATACCAGCCTCCCGGCGGCAACAGTGCACGCGGTGCTGTGCGTCGACAAAGGATACGTGCATGCAGCAACGCAAAAAGTCTTGCTTGGGTTGGTGCAGGGGCAACTTCTCGGCCATGACGAAGAAGACTTGCTCTCTAGTCGTCTCGTGACTCGTCGGTCGGTCGTGCATGTACATACGCGTACCAGACCATGACCGGAAAAAGGAGCTAGAAATCAACGCGACCGGGCCGGAATTCGGTCTTTTGTTCGATGGCAGCGTACGTGTGCAGGGAGACTTTCATATTACTGTACTACTAGTATTTCCATGAGCGTTCCTTCGAAGATCCAGAGAAATTAGGGACAGCTATCGGGTACAGCCGTCCGTCACCTTGTGCACGCGCGCGTAACCATCGAGCCCAGGAGGCCACACCTTCCAAAAAAGTACCACCAAAGGACACCTCCCAAAAGCCGCCACCTTTTTAGTGCCACTACCACCATGATAGCATCGAAATTACGGCTAGCTTCGTAGATGCATTTAGCCGTTAGTTTAGCTAGCTGGATCGACCGGAAGAAATTTTAGCATTTTGGAAGCTGGTTTAGCTGAACTTCATGTCGTTTTCTATGCACCTTCTTAACTCGTGCGACAGATCGGCTCTAGGTGTCATCCGTCCCATTCCAGTAATTGTTGGGGTCTGCCCTACATCGGTGCAGGTAGGCCCAGCGCAACGGTGTCTTCGGTGGCGCCGAACCGGAGTCTTAATTAGCAAATGCCAGATGTGTGGGTTTCACCCTAGTCCATCGTTTCGGTATCGGGTGCCCGACACCGGCCTTCCTTGTTGTTGGAGGCAGGCATTCTACACGAATATGGTTTTGCTCTGGGGAGATATCCATGCTAGAGTCGTATGCCCGGGTGATTATCTCTGCGTGCGTCGTACACCATGAATGGGGATGGAATTTTTAATATCATCGTGTTAGGAACAAGTAGGTGCATTAATACAAAATCCAATTTCTCTCACGGGAACTACATGAACATGATGTTGTTAAAGAACAAGGGATTACCACTTTTTTGCGAATAATAAGGGATTACCACTTGACACACTCGGAAACGGAGTTGATGCATCGCATCGGTGTAGCTGTAGTCGAACAACATTGTCCTCCTCGATCGAGATCCCTCCTTTGGTTCCTCAGAGTGGTGCATGTGTAGACCTATCCACACGTATATGGTGATGCATCCGGCGACAAATTGCTAGATCTGGGCGCATGACTCGGACGTGGAGTTGATGATGGCTAGGGTTTCTGAAACCCTTTATCAGGTGTGCAACCAATCGAGCAGCAAAAGACCCTTCATCTCACTAGTAGAAAAAGGACCATTTGTCCCGCTTCTAAAGGGCCTTTAGTCCCGATTCTGGAACCGAAACTAAAGCGCCGTTACTAAAGCCTCCCCCTTTAGTCCTGGTTCTTACACGAACCGGGACTAAAGGCCGTCCACGTGGCCGCTGTCTGGAGCTCCATCTTTTTCGTATTTTTTTAAAAAAAATGATTTTTTAAAAATTGATTTTCAATTTCTGTATTATTTTCCAATTTAATCTCTAATCTCTAATTTTCCCTCATCATTCCAAATCATCTAACTTTCCGGCCGGTCTCCCATCCTCTTACTACTTCAGCCTGAGCACGCTTAACTTTCGGGTTCTATTCCCCCTCGTTACAAGTCTGCACTTGTTGTTTTCCTGACAATAGTAAGATGTCAATCCTATTAACCCTCAGGAGTTTAGCTTGAGCATGAAGTCACAGGTTTCACTGTTTGAGTTTGAAACTATTATTCTAAAAAAATTATTTAGTAACACTAATATTTCTTAAATAAGTAGTTTGACCAGATTTGACCAAAATTAAAAAAATTGAAATAATTATTTAGTAACACTTATATTCTTGAATAATTATGTAGTAACACTAATATTTCTTGAATAAGTAGTTTGACCATAGTTTGACCAGGTTTGACCAAAATTCAAAAAAAACTGTAATAATTATTTAGTGACACCAATATTCTTGAATAATTATTTAGTAACACTAATACTTCTTGAATAAGTAGTTTGACCAAAGTTTGACCTGATTTAACCAAAATTAAAAAAAACTGAAATTCGAGCATAACTTTTTTTCCTTTTAGAATTTGAGGATTCTAAAAATTTGCAAGCAGGCCGTAGGCAGTCAAAATCGGATGCGGATTTTCGTGCTGAACATTTTGATATATTATACGGGTTTTTTCGACATCGTATGCAAAAGTTATAGCCGTTTTACTTTTTCATGACACTTTTTTGCAAAACATGTCTAAATTTAAGTTTTTTAACTTTCCTAACTAGTAGATGTAGTAATATAACTACATCTCGAAGAATTTTATTTTTTGAAGTTTTTATCATTTTCTTTTGCTTTTTACAAAACTGAAAAGGCGATCCACGAGAGGGGGGAGGGAGAGTTTGAAAATGGGACCTTTAGTCCTGGTTTGAGACACGAACCGGGACTAAAGGGCATTGCACCCTTTAGTCCCGGTTCGTGTCTCAAAGCGGGACACGAACCGGGACTAAAGGGCATTGCACCCTTTAGTCCCGGTTCGTGTCTAAAAGCGGGACTAAAGGTCTAATCTTTAGTCCCGGTTTGAGATACGAACCGGGACTAAAGGGCATCGCACCATTTAGTCCCGGTTCGTGTCTCAAACCGGGACTAAAGGGCTCATTTGAACCGGGACTAATGCCTTTAGCCGCACGAACCGGGACCAATGCTCACATTAGTTTCGGTTCATGACTGAACCGGGACTAATGGGCTTATCTGGCCCGAACGAAAGCCCTGTTTTCTACTAGTGTCTATCTGCACCCCTCCACTTATGTAGGCGTTAATTGGGCTTGATACTTGATGCCCTACTAAACTCTAATTCTCATATCCACTCTGATCTAATCTGAACCGGTCCTGTCTCATAAGTGTGTGATATGGGTTGATGATCACTTACAGGGTCATACCTATGTTATTCTACAAGGGTACACCAGACACCTCCCTACAAATGTATTTCTTCAATCAGTGCTACAACCAGTTGTTAGTGCTATGACACCCCATAAACAAGAGTTATAGAAACTATGGCAAGTAAATGGACACTTGGGTAATTTTGTAGGTCCTACATTGATGACTTAAACATGTCATGTTAGCCCGAGTAACTCTTAGTCTCTTATTCGACTTTCGAATTTCTAGACATACTTGATTAACTCTTACTTGACTCCTGACTTACTCTAACCCAGACTATAGTTGGTAGCAACTCCTAGCAGAATGTGCAAACTTCCAAGTGCTCACAAAGTCACACTGATGAACCTCACAATGTGTCATATGTATCATCCCCTTTGCATTACGATATAGTATGTTGCTGAACCCAAGGCGAGTAATTCTAATTCTTGTTGGGTGGAATTTCCAGCAATAGCCCATTTTCAATCCCTGAAAGGATAAATGGGGGATCCTTCCCTATATATGGGACCCAAGAAATGCCACAATGACCCTCATTTTAAAGAAAAATGACATATGGGACCCGCTCATTAGTGGATCATTCTTTTTCCATTTTTTCCCCATCTCTCTTGATCATCTAGTGTTGAAGCTCGGGGATGGTGGATCGGCATAAAACAGAGCTTGGAGGCGGTGTCGGAGCTTGAGAGGGGCCACACCACGACAATCGTGTTTGGGAGGGGGTGGGCTTGTCGTGGTGGCATGAAGATGTAGGAGCATAGGTCGTTGTAGTGGCTCAGCATAAGGAAGTAGTCGCACAACGCTCCGAAATTGTTTGAACCGTCAAACGGAAAATGGGGGTCGTGGGGAGGGGGCAGCCAGGGCCTGAGTATGGGCTTTACTAGAGAAGCTCTTGTCAAGCTAACAACACTAGAGTCCTTTTAGTTGGTCCTGAAAAATATTATACATGCAACCATCCATGAATAATGTATCATTGTATCCTATGGTAATAATTTTGCTCATATTAATGTACTTTTTAGTCAATATTGTGCACTATGTAAAATGGTTACATGATCTTTGGACGGTGAGAAGTGAGGAAGAAATGGGGGTCTATGCTGTAAAATTTCATCATGAATCTCCAACAAATAGATGTTCTGGATAGACTGGGGACCCCAACATTTGGAGGGGAATGCGATTTTGCAAGATTTTATTCTGGTATGCGAAACAAAGGTTGTACTTTGTTGCTATGTTAACATCGAAACTAATGTTTTGTAGTTACATGTTGTGCTAATGATTACCTAGCTTGCTGGATGAACGACTGAAAGCAACTTACTCACCATTTAGCAAGCTGTATTCTTCGGTGCTTTCCAAAAGCTTAATTTTCTCATATGCGCCAAAGAGACTAATATATCATCCGGCAGTCTAGCTGCCCACACCGCATTCGCTCTGCTGAAGAAAAAAAATATCTCCTCTTCTGTAAAAGGGACAACTCACCCTCGTTTTTCTTCAAGATAGAATAGACCAAGACGACTCGGCGTTGAAATTAAGGGTCCAGGACAGTAATGTCATTGGAAGTACATAGAGTAGTCGTCCATGCAGATGTTAATTACTATATTACTTGCACATTCTATTCTTGTTTCTCTTGTCCTAGTTATCATCCTTGAATGATTAACACTAACCAATCCGACCGGGTTTCACAGGTCGTGTGGTGCTGAGTACTCCATCCGTTTTATATTACAGTTTTGCTAAAGCACATCTAGATGTGCTATAAGTATTGCACATCTAAGTCCTATGTCATTGATCTTATGTTGAGATTCGTGTAGATATTTTTTTTCTTTTTTCTTTTCCTCTTTATGCATGATTCACTCACTTAGATGTAATTTGGGTCTAATTCTGACTACTGATTTGATGAACGGGAAAAAAATATATGTCACAAATATTACCAGTGGATAAGTATTTGAAAATCAGTTTTTTTTTCATGTCGTATTTCAAAATAAGCTTTCAATGATAAAGTTCTATGGCATATAAACAATCAATCAACTTAATAAATTACTATTCCTAGATAAAAGGAAAAGTTAGTAACTTAATATAGTAGTAATATTTTGCTAGCTGGCTTCCTGCCATTTCATCGGCTGAAAACAACTCGCTAACCTGAAAACATTGTGCCACCCTTTGGTGATACTATAACACTACGGTACTGTCCATAGCTCATTCTCCCTTTCTTGGAGATAAAATAAAGGATCGATCACGAGGCGTTGAAGTTGAGCATGCGAGACAGTAACACATCAGTGAAAGGACATAGAGTAGTCGTCCTTTCAAGTGTTGCCCGCCTGGCTGCCTGCCTATTTCTATATTTTTCCATCTCCTAGTAGTTATCCCTGAAGAATAATACTTTCTCTGTAAACTAATACAAGACGTTTTAGATCACTAAAGTATATATGATGATTGTCCCATATGCCCATACTTGATCAATCATTTGGATCTTATAGTAAGACGCTAACAGTCTAACCTGTCCAGGAAACAATGACATATGCCCACGCTCCCAGCATATAAGCATCCACTGTTTTTGGAATACATGCAAAGTACTACTCTCCCTCCGTCCCATAATTTTAAAGCGTTTTTGACATGCTCTTATATAATGGGACGGAGTGAGTAGATGGACCTGGGTTGGGATGTACCAATTTTCTCAAGTCTCAACAGTTTTGAACAACCATGCAAAAAAGAAAAACAGTTTTGATCAATCTGAAGAAAAGAATCTGCCACATATGTCTTCAGTTGAAACTTAAACCGTAACATCATTTTGTCATTTTTATGCAGGTCAGAACTGGTCATATTATTTAACAAATCTTAACATAAGTAAGCTTCAACACAATATATATGTACATGATTTTTAAATAATTTTATAACTTACAAATATGTTTTTTTGCTAAGATTTAGGAAATGGGTTTCGGTGTTCCTAGTTTCCAAACATTCGCACTAATATTAGATGAGTTGTATAAAGTTAGGTCCGATTAAACTGAGAAGAGAGTACATAGATCTTATGAAAAAAATGTCATTTGCGTCATCTCTACTCTTATAAAAAACAGAGTTGGTGATGATGGTGTGCCCGCCATCCTACAATATAGGCCTATGGTTTATATTTGACGGATAGGAAAGAAACTATGACAATTTTATAAAAAGATACCCACATCCCTCTTCACATTTGCAAATAAGGTCTTCCCTTGTTCATCATTTTCTCCCACAAGATAATCTACTCATACAAATGTGTCTTGATGTTCCGTGCAATGCACGAGCATCTTGCTAGTTATTACAGAAATGTTACATTGGATTTTTTTTCTTTTCAACATAATTTTATTTATCTAGTAAAAATAAATTAGTGCCATATGACTCATATGGTTTAGACACTGGGCGAAGCAATGGTTTATCCAAACTACAGAAATAATAATAATCTGTTTTTAATACGTGTGTGAGAAACCGTGAAAAGAAAAGATCCAGAAGACTTGAAGTTTGGACTTCAACATTCCGAATTTTCCAAGTTGCACATATGAATTTGTCGCCAACAATTTATACACAAATAAGGTGATAGACTAGCAGCAACTGAATTGTACATATAAAATTGTGTTTTTTGCCAACAATTTTCCAAGTTGTACATATAAATTCGTGTTCTTTGCTAGGAATTTTAATTTCTAAAGCCTGTGAATGCGTCTCCCGAAAATAGGTAGTGTGCACACACGTTTGCACTTCCCACCAGGATGTATACATTTTCGTGTAAGTAAATCTAAGGGTCCGCTGAAAGTTTTAAAAAATAAAATCAATTAGGGCCTCTCATATTCGCATGACTCTAAACATGTAGGAATAGATAAATGCATGATTTGAATATTATGCCCATTCAAATCCTACGGGATTTTGGTTTAATTGTGCCACACAGAAATGTGAAAAGGTTATTTCGCAAAGAAAAGGTTTGAATGGATGCTAAATATCCTATGAAATGTAGTGCAAATATTTCCGCAAAAAAAAGAAAAGAAAAGAAGTCGTATAGAATTCAGTCTAAGGAATTCAACAACCGATGTAGAAAAGATTCTTAAGAGTTCCAATTCTTCAAGATTTCTGTGAAAATCATCTGAATCAAACAGACCCTTAGAGCATCTCTAGCAGACCCCGCATCCCGCCGGCCCGCAAAACGCGTTTGCAGTTCGCGGAAAAACGGCTTTGCGGGCCGGCGCGGACGGCCACAAAGACAGACCCCCCAAACGAACCCGTATAAAAGGATATTCGTGGAATATAATTTTTTAAGTTCGTCTTTGTGGGGTCTGCTCTTGTGCCGCTGCATCCCGCATCCCGCCGGTCCGCAAATATCAATACCACGACACAAAAATAAAACGAACCTCCACACTATAAAATAATTATTCAAATCACGGAAGCAAACAAAATAATTATTCAATACCAACACAATACAACAATCGTCCACATTATAAATAATTATTCAAATCTCCGAAGCAAACTAAATAATGTAATACAAAACTTGTCCCGAATACAAATACAAATGAATAGAAAAATGAGTTTGTTACTGTCCAGCCCTTTGCCAATGGTGCTCAATGAGATCCTCCTGAAGCTGAAAGTGAGTGTTTGCATTTTCAATCTCCTTGTAGGTATGAAGAAAAGCTCTAATACGGTTAGGGTCTCTAGCTGGTTTGACACGGCTACCCACATTGTTGTAGAAGAACTCCAAGTTCATTCCTCTCTCATCTTTGAGAATCATATTGCGAAGGATAACACAACATGTCATGATATTTTTTAAGGTCCTCTTGCCCCAAAAACGAGCAGGACACGAACAATGGCAAATCTAGATTGCAAAACCCCGAATGCTCTTTTAATGTCTTTTCGGGCTGCCTCTTGCACCCTTGCGAATTCACAATATTTTCTAGTTTTGGGATTTTTGATGCTCTTGACAAATGTGCACCAAGAGGGGTATATACCATCTGCAAGATAGTACCCTTTTGTGTATTCATGCTCATTGATAGTGTAGTTGCAAGCAGGAGAATCACCACTAGCAAGCCTAGCAAACAAATGAGATCGTTGCAACACATTGATATCATTGAGAGTGCCCGGCATACCAAAGAAGCAATGCAAAATCCATAAATCCTCAGATGCTACGGCCTATAGCACAATTGTTGCATCACGAGACTTGCCACAATACATTCCCTGCCATGCCTTCGGGCAATTTTTCCAAGCCCAATGCATATAATCAATGCTACCTAGCATGGCAGGCCAACCTCTCCTCTCATTAGATGCCATCAATTTTTTTGTGTCATCCTCGTTGGGTGCCCGGAGATATTCAAGATCAAAGACACGGATGATCACTTTGACAAATCTACACACTGACTCAATTGTGATATCTTCACCAATGTGAAGGTACTCATCGGCATAGTCAGTCAGAACGCCATATGCAATCACCCGCATAGCTGCGGAGGTTTTTTGGTATGCACTAAATCCCTTTAAGCCCGCAACATTTCTTCTTCGAGTAAAATACCGACAATTTGCCTCACAAGCTTGAACAATTTTCACAAAGAGGGATCAGCGCATTCGGTACCTTCTCCGGAAGAGGTGCGGTGGATATGTTGGATTCTCTACGAAGTAGTCTTGCATCAACATCTTGTTCCCGAGATGTCGATTCCAAGGAATGCAAAGATGCCCGATGGTCGATCCTCGCCGCCTCTTCCGGTTCTCATCTTTGTGCTCCTTCACGGCAAGTGCCATCACTAATGTCCGCTGCCGAAAGGTTGCAAGCATCGTCTCAACATCCGAGCGTCCAAATCGGATGAATAGGAGAGCAAGAACTTCTCGCACGGGCTCAATTCCATCTACATGAACAAGAATCACACGCCGCGTCAATCAACTATGCAAACCGCTCGGTACAAAGCACAAAAAAACACTAACCGGCGGCTCGTGGGGCGGGTTATCCAGGGCGGCGACGAGGGACGGGCTCGACGGCGGGTGATCCCGGGCGGCGACAAGGCTGGGCTCGAGAGCGGTCAATCCCCTGCAGCGACAACGACGAGGGGCAGCTCTTCTCGCCGGATCCGAGGGGGGGGGGCGGTGTAGCCTATCGGTGCTGGAGGGTGGGGGACGTTGCCGCGACGCGATTCCGCCCGCAGATTTGGCCGGATTCGCCGGCGGCGTATGGGCGGAACTAAGGGTGGGCGGCAGCGGAAGGAGATGGGAAAAGGGCGCGGGCTGAAATGTCCCTCCCGCCAACCGCTTGACTGCGATACGGGGCACCGTAGGGGCGAGGCGGAAACCCGCGTATTCGCGGCTTGGAGCCGAAATTTTGCCGCGCCCCTCAAAATTTTTTCCGGGCCGGCCGCGTTTGCAGGTTTTGTTCGGGCAGGATTTTCCGCGCCGACCCGCATTTTGGCGGTTATTTTGCGGGTCAGGGCTTTTTGCAGGGTCTGCTAGAGTTGCTCTTAGAGAGTTGTCTATATTGTTGCGTCAGTGTGTAGCTGCGTCGCTTATCTTCCCTTTTTTATAGAAAAAATGGCCCCTTCAGCAGGAGATTTTTTAATGTCCCCCAAAACTTTTCTATTTCTGTTTTTATTTTATTTAAAATAACATTCAGAATTTTTTTAAATATTCATGAATTCAAAAAAAATCATAAATTGGAAACCGTACCTTGATTTAAAAAATGTCCAAAATTTCAAAAAATATTTGAAAGAAATTCCTAGATTTAAAAAACTTTACGAATTTTAATTATTTTGAATTTCAAAATATGTTCATGTATTTGATTTTTTCGTGGATTTCAAAAAATGTTCTAGGAATAGGAAAAATATTCATGAACTTGAAAATGTTCATAGATTAAAAAAATATTCACTGATTTTGAATCCACCTGGATTTCAAGGAAATATCACAAATTAAAAAAATATATTTCTAAAATTGTTTCCAGGATTTTAGAAAATTCCAACTTTTAAAAACATGTTCTGCACTTCAGAAAAATGTTCGCGAGATGAAAAAAAAGAAAAAAAAAGACACAAAGGACACAGAAAAACTGGTATGAGAAGGTTCTAGAACCTTCGCAAAATCGGTTTAGGGAGTCTCATGGGCCCAAACGTGCTGGGAAAGTTCTAGAATGTACCTACTTGGGCTGGGCCAATATAGACGGTGGCGATTGCAGGGGTATGCGATTGGTCGCTATCAACGACCGATGCAGTAAATAGGATTTATCCTTCAACAATTTCGAAATCACTAATTAAGGACACTACTCCTTCCAAAGGTTACTCTGAAGGAAATATGCCTTATAGACAATAATAAAGTTGTTATTTATATTTCCTTATATCATGATAAATGTTTATTATTCATGCTAGAATTGTATTAACCGGAAACTTAGTACATGTGTGAATATATAGACAAACAAAGTGTCCCTAGTATGCCTCTACGAGACTAGCTCGTTAATCAAAGATGGTTAAGTTTCCTAGCCATAGACATGTGTTGTCATTTCATGAACGGGATCACATCATTAGAGAATGACGTGATGGACAAGACCCATCCGTTAGCTTAGCATAATGATCGTTTAGTTTTTCTGCTATTGCTTTCTTCATGACTTATACATGTTCCTCTGACTATGAGATTATGCAACTCCCGAATACCGGAGGAACACCTTGTGTTCTATCAAACGTCACAACATAATTGAGTGATTATAAGGATGCTCTACAGGTGTCTCCCATGGTGTTTGTTAAGTTGGCATAGATCAAGATTAGAATTTGTCACTCCGTGTATCGGAGAGATATCTTTGGGCCCTCTCGGTAATGCACATCACTATAAGCCTTGCAAGCAAAGTGACTAATGAGTTAGTTATGGGATGATGCATTACAGAACGAGTAAGGAGACTTGCCGGTGACGAGATTGAACTAGGTATGATGATACCGACGATCGAATCTCGGGCAAGTAACATAACAATGATAAAGGGAACAATGTATGTTGTTATGTGGTTTGACCAATAAAGATCTTCGTAAAATATGTAGGAACCAATATGAGCATCCATGTTCTGCTATTGGTTATTGACCGAAGATGTTTTTTGGTCATGTCTACATAGTTCTCGAACCCGTAGGGTCCGCACGCTTAAACATTCAATGACAATTTGTATTATGAGTTATGTGATTTGATGAACCGAAGTTTGTTCAAAGTCCCGGATGTGATCACGGAGATGATGAGGAGTCTCGAAATGGTTGACATAAAGATTAATATATTGGACGATGTTAATCAGACACCAGATGAGTTCCGAGGGGTACCGGATAATTATCGGAGTGCCGGAGGGTTATCGGAACCCCCCGAGGAAACTAATGGGCCTCGATGGGCCTTAGTGGAAAGAGAGGAAGGTCCAGGAGGGGCTGTCCCCCTTGGGTCTGAATTGGATTAGGGGAAAGGGGGCGACGCCCCCCTTTCCTTCCCTTCCCCATCTTCCTTAGGTGGAAACCTACTAGGACTTGGAGTCCTAATAGAATTTCCCTCTCCTGGCACGCCCTAGGAGGGCCGTCCGACCTCCCCTCCCCTCCTTTATATACGGGGGCAGGGGGCACCCTAGAACACACAAGTTTCTCTTAACCGTGTGCGGTGCTCCCCTTCACAGTTACACACCTCGGTCATATTGTTGTAGTGCTTAGGCCAAGCACTGCGCCGGTAACTTCATCGTCACCGTTGCCACGCCGTCGTGCTGGCGAAACTCTCCCTCGGCCTCAACTGGATCAAGAGTTTGAGGGACGTCATCGAGCTGAACGTGTGCTGACCGCGGAGGTGCCGTACATTCGGTACTTGGATCGTTTGGATCGCGAAGACGTTCAACTGCATCAACCACGCTACTAAACGCTTCCGCTTTCGGTCTACGAGGGTACGTGGACACACTCTCCCCGCTCGTTGCTATGCATCTCCTAGATAGATCTTGCGTGATCGTAGGTAAAAAATTTTGAAATACCGCGTTACCCAACATAGTCCCACCTCCCCAGGTTACGACAACTGGTGCACTGCATGTGCGCAACTTGTCGTAACCTGAGAACTTTTCTTTTTTTTATACATGTTATTTCAAAATATTTTATCTCTTAAACCTTGCGTTCAAATCTTGAATCATTTCCACCATTGGATTCCTCACCTCAAGGTCTTCAGAATATTAATAGGTTTTGATGAACTTTTTTTCCACGAAAAAATGATGAAAAACCGGCAAAAAAACCATGCCTCTCGCGAATGGAAAAAAAGAAAATGTGTTTTTTTCGTTTTCGGGAAGCACGACCGTGCCTCTTGCGGAGGCAAAACGGTACCTCTCGTGGAAGGAAAAAAAGAAAATACATTTTTTTCGTTTCTAGAGGCACTGCCGTGCCTCTCGCGGAAGCAAATCTCTGTCTCTCGTAGAAGCAAAACCGTGCATCTAGGTAAAGAAAAATGAAAACACATTTTTTTGTTTCCGATAAACACGGCCGGGCCTCTCGTGGAAGCAAAAAAAACGTGTTTGTTTTTTCTGTTTACAAGAGGCACGGCCGTGCCTTTCGCGGAAGCAAATCCGTGCCTCTCGCGAAAAAAAAAAACACTTTTTTTGTTTCCGATGAAAGCAAAACCGTGCCTCCATGAAAACAAAAAACCACATTTTTTGCCCAAAAAAGATTGATTTTTTTCAAAAGCTAAGAAAGACCGATGGAAAACCGAAAAGGTGAATAATAGATCTAAAAAGCCAAAAGACATGCGAAAATAAAATAAAATTCAGAAGGAGTGTCCAGAACGCGACATGTGGTGGCGGCTAAGAGTGCGCCTAGTAGTGCACTCACTTGGGGAGGCTCCCGAATGGAGCGTCCCTCAATTAGTCGCTCTCCAACAATTCAGATTAGCTGATGATGATGCCCCGCAGGCCAACTCAAGGAGCTCACGGGCCTAAATAAAGCAGTCCAAACCTGCAACACAGACTAGGCTCTCCTGTTTTTTATATATATTCTCCCATACATAGGCGCAGGTGCCTCACTAAGGAGGATGCTGTTTAACATATGATTTAGAAAAACAAACATACGGTTCCAGAAAAATAAAATTGTTGAAGATATGATCGATGGGAGCAACTAGTTGGAGGGTGCCCCTCTGAGGGTACTTTTCCTAGCCTGGTCAAGGGTGTCATACTGGTCACCGCTCACTTGCCACGTTGGCAGGGCCTGGGTGCATGGTGCCCCAAGCCAGAGTGCCATGCTTAGTGGCATGACACCCCAGCCTAGGGTGCCATGCCCCTTGAATTAACAAAACGGGCTGCCCACCTCTCTCCCCAAAACTCTATCTTTTCCCTCTCTCTCCACCCTGGCCGCCCCACTCATGCCCCTCCCTAGTGCCCACTAAATTTCGCGGATTAGAGAGCTCCAAATCGGTGAATTATCCCCCTTCAACCACTCAAGGTATTCTCCCTCATTTGTCCTCCATTTGTTGGTTGAAATCTCCGCATTGTGGTGATTCGGGGAAACCCTAGGTCATTCAATTTTGCAATTTTCATTGATGCATTTTGGTGTTTATGGTTGTAGGTGGCAAGGATCGTGAATGTGCATCATGTCAACTTTGTCTCCTTTGATAGAAAGATGGAGTATGGTGACGCGAAGGAGAAGCCGGTAGTGATGGTGTTTCCCACAAGTGCTAGCCTTGAGGAGGTTGTGGTTGAGCCTCGGAGAAGGTTGAATGAGATGGAAGAAAGCGATGGAGTAGACTTAATCCAAAGGTATAATGTTGGGTATGGGCAACACATTTGTTCGAAGATAATGCCTCTTGACTCCGAATTTCATTGGGAAGCATATAAGGAGAGTGCATTGACCTCACAAGATAAATCATTTGAGTTATTTGCCACAAAGGTTGTTGGTGCTCGATTGCACATTGATTTGAATCGGTGTGCATCTTCATGTGATGTTAGAAGCTGATACGTCTCCAACGTATCTATAATTTTTTATTGCTCCATGCTATATTATCTACTGTTTTGGACATTATTGGGCTTTATTATCCACTTTTATATTATTTTTGGGACTAACCTATTAACCGGAGGCCCAGCCCAGAATTGCTGTTTTTGCCTATTTTAGGGTTTCGAAGAAAAGGAATATCAAACGGAGTCCAAACGGAATGGAACCTTCGGGAACGTGCTTTCTCACCGAACATGATCCAGGAGACTTGGACCCTACGTCAAGCAACCAACAGGGAGGCCACGAGGTAGGGGGGCGCACCTACCCCCCCGGCGCGCCCTCCGCCCTCGTGGGCCCCCTATTGCTCCACTGACGTACTTCTTCCTCCTATATACACCTACGTACTCCCAAACGATCAGATACGGATCCAAAACCCTAATTCCACCGCCGTAACTTTCTGTATCCATGAGATCCCATCTTGGGGCCTGTTCCGGAGTTCCGCCGGAGGGGGCATCGATCACGGAGGGCTTCTACATCAACACCATAGACTCTCCGATGAAGCGTGAGTAGTTTACCTTAGACCTACGGGTCCATAGTTATTAGCTAGATGGCTTCTTCTCTCTTTTTGGATCTTAATACAAAGTTCTCCCCTCTCTTGTGGAGATCTATTCGATGTAATCTTCTTTTGCGGTGTGTTTGTTGAGACCGATGAATTGTGGGTTTATGATCAAGTTTATCTATGAACAATATTTGAATCTTCTCTCAATTCTTTTATGTATGATTGGTTATCTTTGGAATTCTCTTCGAATTATCATTTTGGTTTGGCCCACTAGATTGATCTTTCTTGCAATGGGAGAAGTGCTTAGTGATACGTCTCCAACGTATCTATAATTTTTGATTGCTCCATGCTATATTATCTACTGTTTTGGACATTATTGGGCTTTATTATCCACTTTTATATTATTTTTGGGACTAACCTATTAACAAGAGGCCCAACCCAGAATTGCTGTTTTTTGCCTGTTTTAGGGTTTCGAAGAAAAGAATATCAAACGGAGTCCAAATGGAATGAAACCTTTGGGAACGTGATTTTCTCAATGAACAAGACCCGGGAGACTTGGACCCTACGTCAAGACACAAAAGAGGAGGCCACGAGGTAGGGGGGCACGCCTACCCCCCCCCCCAGGCGCACCCTCCTCCCTCGTGGGCCCCCTGTTGCTCCACCGACGTACTCCTTCCTCCTATATATACCTACGTACCCCCAAACGATCAGATACGAAGCCAAAACCCTATTTCCACCGCCGCAACTTTCTGTATCCACGAGATCCCAACTTGGGGCCTATTTCGGAGCTCCGCCGGAGGGGGCATCGATCACAGAGGGCTTCTACATCATCACCATAGCCTCTCCGATGAAGGGTGAGTAGTTCACCTCGGACCTACGGGTCCATAGTTATTAGCTAGATGGCTTTTCTCTCTTTTTGGATCTCAATACAATGTTCTCCCCCTCTCTTGTGGAGAACTATTCGATGTAATATTCTTTTTGTGGTATGTTTTTGAGACCGATGAATTGTGGGTTTATGATCAAGTCTATCTATGAATAATATTTGAATATTCTCTGAATTCTTTTATGTATGATTGGTTATCTTTGCAAGTATCTTCGAATTATCAGTTTGGTTTGGCCTACTAGATTGATCTTTCTTGCAATGGGAGAAGTGCTTAGCTTTGGGTTCAATCTTGCGGTGTCCTTTCCCAGTGACAGTAGGGGCAGCACGGCACGTATTGTATTGTTGCCATCGAGGATAACAAGATGGGGTTTTCATCATATTGCATGAGTCTATCCCTCTACATCATGTAATCTTGCTTAAGGCGTTACTCTGTTTTTAACTTAATACTCTAGATGCATGCTGGATAGCGGTCGATGAGTGGAGTAATAGTAGTAGATGCAGGCAGGAGTCGGTCTACTTGTCTTGGACGTGATGCCTATATACATGATCAGACCTAGATATTCTCATAACTATGCTCAATTCTGTCAATTGCTCAACAGTAATTTGTTCACCCACCGTAGAATACTTATGCTCTCAAGAGAAGCCACTAGTGAAACCTATGGCCCCCGGGTCTATCTTTATCATATTAATCTCCTAGTACTTAGTTATTTCCTTTGCTCTTTACTTTGCCTTTATTTTACTTTGCATCTTTATCACAAAAATACCAAAATATTATCTTTATCATATCTATCAGATCTCACTCTCGTAAGTGGCCGTGTAGGGATTGACAACCCCTATTCGCGTTGGTTGCGAGGATTTATTTGTTTTGTGCAGGTACGAGGGACTCGCGCGTAGCCTCCTACTGTATTGATACCTTGGTTCTCAAAAACTGAGGGAAATACTTACAATACTTTGCTGCATCATCCCTTCCTCTTCGGGGAAAACCAACGCAGTGCTCAAGAGGTAGCAAGAAGGATTTCTGACGCCGTTGCTGGGGAGTCTACGCAAAAGTCAACATACCAAGTACCCATCACATACCCTTATCTCCCGCATTACATTATTTGCCATTTGCCTCTCGTTTTCCTCTCCCCCACTTCAGCCTTGCCGTTTTATTCGCCCTCTCTCTCTATCCTCCCTCTCTTTCTCTATTTGCCTCTTTTTTCCCGCTTGCTTTTTGTTTGCTTGTGTGTTAGTTGCTTGCTTGTCACGATGGCTCAAGATAATACTAAATTATGTGACTTCACCAATACCAACAACAATGATTTTATTAGCACTCCGATTGCTCCTCTTACCGATGCTGAATCTTGTGAAATTTTAATACTGCTTTGCTGAATCTTGTCATGAAAGATCTGTTTTCCGGCCTTCCTAGTGAAGATGCCGCTACCCATCTAAATAGCTTCGTTGGTTTGTGTGATATGCAAAACAAGAAAGATGTGGATAATGATATTGTTAAATTGAAGCTATTTCCTTTTTCGCTTAGAGATCATGCTAAAGGTTGGTTTTCGTCTTTGCCTAAAAATAGTATTGATTCATGGAATAAGTGCAAAGATGCTTTTATCTCTAAGTATTCTCCTCCCGCTAAGATCATCTCTCTTAGAAACGATATTATGAATTTTAAGCAACTTGATCATGAACATGTTTCACAAGCTTGGGAGAGAATGAAACTAATGATACTTAATTGCCCTACTCATGGTTTAAATCCGTGGATGATTATACAAAAAATTTATGCCGGATTGAATTTTGCTTCTAGAAATCTTTTAGATTCGGCCGCGGGAGGCGCTTTTATGGAAATCACTTTAGGAGAAGCTACTAAACTCATAGATAATATTATGGTTAATTATTCCCAATGGCATACTGAAAGATCTACTAATAAAAAGGTGCATGCGATAGAAGAAATTAATGTTTTGAGTGGAAAGATGGATGAACTTATGAAATTATTTTCTAATAAGAGTGTTTCTTCTGATCCTAATGATATGCCCTTGTCTACTTTGATTGAGAATAATAATGAATCTATGGATGTGAATTTTTTTGGTAGGAACAATTTTGGTAACAACGCGTATAGAGGAAATTTCAACCCTAGGCCTTATCCTAGTAATACCTCTAATAATTATGGTAATTCCTACAACAATTCCTATGGAAATTATAATAAGATGCCCTCTGATTTTGAATCTAATATTAAAGAATTTATTACTTCGCAAAAGAATTTCAATGCTTTGATTGAAGAAAAATTGCTTAAGATTGATGATTTGGCTAGGAACGTTGATAGAATTACTCTTGATGTTGATTCCTTGAATATTAGATCTATTCCACCTAAGCATGATGTCAATGAGTCTCTCAAAGCCATGATAATTTCCATTGATGAGTGCAAAGAAAGAACCGCTAGGATGCATGCTAAGAAAGATGCCTTTATAAGAGTGTGTTCTTCTAGTTCCTATGAAAATAATGATGAAGATCTAAAAGTTATTGATGTGTCCCCTATTAAATATTTGTTTTGAAATATGAATCTTGATAATGATGGGACTGAATATGATCCACCCTTACCTAGAAGGCGTTCCAATAATTCGGAATTTGTTGATCTTGATGCTAAAATTGATAAAAGTGGGATTGAAGAAATTAAAACCCTAGATGTTGCTGAACCCACTATTATGGATTTCAAGGAATTTAACTATGAAAATTGCTCTTTGATTGATTGTATTTCCTTATTACAATCCTTGCTAAATTCTCCTCATGCTTATAGTCAAAATAAAGCGTTTACTAAACATATCGTTGATGCCTTGATGCAATCTTATGAAGAAAAACTTGAATTGGAAGTTTCTATCCCTAGAAAGCTTTATGATGAGTGGGAACCAACTATTAAAATTAAAATTAAAGATCATGAATGCTATGCTTTATGTGATTTGGGTGCTAGTGTTTCCACGATTCCAAAGACTTTGTGTGATTTGTTAGGTTTTCGTGATTTTGATGATTGCTCTTTAAACTTGCACCTTGAGGATTCCACTATTAAGAAACCTATGGGAAGAATTAATGATGTTCTTATTGTTGCAAATAGGAATTATGTGCCCATAGATTTTATTGTTCTTGACATAGATTGCAATCCTTCATGTCCTATTATTCTTGGTAGACCTTTCCTTAGAACGATTGGTGCAATTATTGATATGAAGGAAGGAAATATTAGATTCCAATTTCCATTAAGGAAAGGCATGGAACACTTTCCTATAAAGAAAATTAAATTACCTTATGATTCTATTATGAGAGCCACTTATGGATTGCCTACCAAAGATGGCAATACCTAGATCTATCCTTGCTTGTTATGCCTAGCTAGGGGCGTTAAACGATAGCGCTTGTCGGGAGGCAACCCAATTTTATTTTTATTTCTTGCTTTTTGCTCCTGTTTAGTAATAAATAATTTATCTAGCCTCTGTTTTTGTTGTGTTTTTTTGTGTGTTTAATTAGTGTTTGTGCCAAGTAGAACCATCAGGAAGACTTGGGGAAAGTCTTGTTACACTTGCTGTAAAAAACAGAAACTTTAGCGCTCACGAGAACTACTGCCATTTTTATTTGGAAAGTGATATTTAGTTAATTCTTTTTGAATATCATTAATAGATAAATTCCTCAAGTCCAGAAATTTATTTTAGAATTTTTGGGGTTCCAGATCTTGCGCTAGCTACAGATTACTACAGACTTTTCTGTTTTTGAAAGATTCTGTTTTTCGTGTGTTGTTTGCTTATTTTGATGAATCTATGGCTAGTAAAATAGTTTATAAACCATAGAGAAGTTGAAATACAGTAGGTATAACACCAATATAAATAAATAATGAGTTCATTACAGTACCTTGAAATGGTCTTTTATTTTCTTTCGCTAACGGAGCTCACGAGATTTTTTACTTTAAGTTTTGTGTTGTGAAGTTTTCAAGTTTTGGGTAAAGATTTGTTGGATTATGGAACAAGGAGTGGCAAGAGCCTAAGATTGGGGATGCCCATGGCACCCCCAAGATAATCTAAGGACACCTAAAATCCAAAGCTTGGGGATGCCCCGGAAGGCATCCCCTCTTTCGTCTACTTCTATCGGTAACTTTATTTGGAGCTATATTTTTATTCGCCACATGATATGTGTTTTGCTTGGAGCGTCTTGTATGATTTGAGTCTTTACCTTTTAGTTTACCACAATCATCCTTGCTGTACACACCTTTTTAGAGTGCCATACATAATTTGGAATTTGTTAGAATACTCTATGTGCTTCACTTATATCTTTTGAGTTATATAGTTTTTGCTCTAGTACTTCACTTATATCTTTTAGAGCACAGTGGTGGATTTGTTTTATAGAAACTATTGATCTCTCATGCTTCACTTAGATTATTTTGAGAGTCTTAATAGGATGGTAATTTTCTTAAAATCCTAATATACTAGGTATTCAAAGTTATTAAAATTTTCTTATGAGTGTTTTGAATACTAAGAGAAGTTTGATGCTTGATGATTGTTTTGAGATATGGAGGTAATAATATCAAAGTCGTGCTAGTTGAGTAGTTGTGAAATTGAGAAATACTTGTGTTGAAGTTTGCAAGTCCCGTAGCATGCACGTATGGTAAATGTTATGTAACAAATTTGAAACATGAGGTGTTATTTGATTGTCCTCCTTATGAGTGGCGGTCGGGGACGAGCGATGGTTTTTTCCTACCAATCTACCCCCTTAGGAGCATGCGCGTAGTGCCGAGGTTTTTGATGACTTGTAGATTTTTGCAATAAGTATGTGAGTTCTTTATGACTAATGTTGAGTCCATGGGTTATACGCACTCTCACCCTTCCATCCTTGCTAGCCTCTTCGGTACCGTGCATTGCCCTTTCTCACATTGAGAGTTGGCGCAAACTTCGCCGGTGCATGCAAACCCCGTGATATACGCTATTTCACACATAAACCTCCTTATATCTTCCTCAAAACAGCCACCATACCTACCTATTATGGCATTTCCATAGCCATTCTGAGATATATTGCCATGCAACTTTCCAACATTCCGTTCATCATGACACATTCATCATTGTCATATTGCTTAGCATGATCATGTAGTTGACATAGAATTTGTGGAAAAGCCACCATTCATAATTCTTTCATACATGTCACTCTTGGTCCATTGCATATCCCGGTACACCGCCGGAGGCATTCATATAGAGTCATACTTTGTTCTAGTATCGAGTTGTAATTCTTGAGTTGTAAATAAATAGAAGTGTGATGATCATCATTAATAGAGCATTGTCCCCCCCAAAAAAGAAAGGCCAAATAAAAAAAAGGGAAAGGCCAAATAAAAAATAATAAAATAAAAGGGACAATGCTACTATCCTTTTTTTCCACACTTGTGCTTCAAAGTAGCACCATGATCTTTATCATAGAGAGTCTCTTGTTTTGTCACTTTCATATACTAGTAGGAATTTTTCATTATAGAACTTGGCTTTTATATTCCAACAATGGGCCTCCTCAAGTGCCCTAGGTCTTCGTGAGCAATCAAGTTGGATGCACACCCACTTAGTTTCTTTTGTTGAGCTTTCATACATTTATAGCTCTAGTGCATCCGTTGCATGGCAATCCCTACTCCTTGCATTAACATCAATCGATGGGCATCTCCATAGCCCATTGATTAGCCTCGTTGATGTGAGACTTTCTCCGTTTTGTCTTCTACCCCCCTCATTATATTCTATTCCACCCATAGTGCTATGTCCATGGCTCGCGCTCATATATTGCGTGAAAGTTTATAGGTTTGAGATTACTAAAGTATGAAACAATTGCTTGGCTTGTCATCGGGGTTGTGCATGATGAGAGCATTCTTGTGTGACGGAAATGAAACATGACTAAACTATATGATTTTGTAGGGATGAACTTTCTTTGGCCATGTTATTTTGAGAAGACATAATTTCTTAGTTAGTATGCTTGAAGTATTATTATTTTTATGTCAATATGAACTTTTGTCTTGAATCTTTCGGATCTGAATATTCATACCACAATTAAAAAGAGTTACATTAAAAATATGCCAAGTAGCACTCCGCATCAAAAATTCTGTTTTTATCATTTACCTACTCGAGGACGAGCAGGAATTAAGCTTGGGGATGCTTGATACATCTCCAACGTATCTATAATTTTTGATTGCTCCATGCTATATTATCTACTGTTTTGGACATTATTGGGCTTTATTATCCACTTTTATATTATTTTTGGGACTAACCTATTAACTGGAGACCGAACCCAGAATTGTTGTTTTTTGCCTGTTTTAGGGTTCCGAAGAAAAGGAGTATCAAATGGAGTACAAACGGAATGAAACCTTCGGGAACGTGATTTTCTCAACGAACAAGACCCGGGAGACTTGGACCCTATGTCAAGACACAAAAGAGGAGGCCACGAGGTAGGGGGTGCGCC
>NC_041390.1:60819678-61034875 GCF_002162155.2 Triticum dicoccoides | reverse complement strand
TCCACCGACATACTCCTTCCTCCTATATATACCTACGTACCCCCAAACGATTAGATACGGAGCCAAAAACCTAATTCCACCGCCGCAACTTTCTGTATCCACGAGATCCCATATTGGGGCCTGTTCCGGAGTTCCGCCGGAGGGGGCATCGATCACGAAGGGCTTCTACATCATCACCATAGCCTCTCCGATGAAGTGTGAGTAGTTCACCTCGGACCTACGGGTCCATAGTTATTAGCTAGATGGTGCTACCTCTTGAGCACTGTGTTGGATTTCCCCGAAGAGGAAGGGATGATGCAGCAAAGTAGCGTAAGTATTTCCCTCAGTTTTTTAGAACCAAGGTATCAATCCAGTAGGAGTCTACGCTCGAGTCCCTCGTACCTACACAAAAACAATAGCTCAACGCAACCAACACGCTTAGGGGTTGTCAATCCCTTCATGGTCACTTACGAAAGTGAGATCTGATAGAGATGATAAATAATATTTTTGGTATTTTGGGTATAGAGATGCAAAGTAAATAAAGTAAAAGCAAAGTAAAAGAAAAGGAATAATAAAGTGATGGAGATTGATATGATGAGAAAGCGACCCCGGGGCCATAGGTTTCACTAGTGGCTTCCCTCAAGGGCATAAGTATTCTACGGTGGGTGAACAAATTACTGTTGAGCAATTGACAGAATTGAGCATAGTTATGAGAATATCTAGGTATGATCATGTATATAGGCATCACGTCCGAGACAAGTAGACCAAAACGATTCTGCATCTACTACTATTACTCCACTCATCGACCGCTATCCAACATGCATCTAGAGTATTAAGTTAAAAACAGAGTAACGCTTTAAGCAAGATGACATGATGTAGAGGGATAGTTTCATGCAATATGATAAAAAAACCCATCTTGTTATCCTCGATGGCAACAATACAATACGTGCCTTGCTGCCCCTTCTATCACTGGGAAACGACACCGCAAGATTGAACCCAAAGCTAAGCACTTCTCCCATGGCAAGAACAACCAATCTAGTAGGCCAAACCAAATTGATAATTCGAAGAGACTTGCAAATATAACCAATCATACATAAAAGAATTCAGAGAAGATTCAAATATTATTCATAGATAGACTGGATCATAAACCCACAATTCATCGGTCTCAACAAACACACCGCAAAAAGAAGATTACATCGAATACATCTCCACAAGAGAGGAGGAGAACATTGTATTGAGATCCAAAAAGAGAGAAGAATCCATCTAGCTACTAGCTATGGACCTGTAGGTCTGAAGTAAACTACTCACACTTCATCGGAGGGGCTTGGATGATGATGTAGATGTTGGGGAACGTAGCAGAATTTTAAAATTTTCTACGCATCACTAAGATCAATCTAAGGAGTCATCTAGCAAAGAGGGGAGTTCATCTACATACCCTTGTAGACCGCGAGCTGAAGCATTCAAGAGAACAGGGTTGATGGAGTCATACTCGTCGTGATCCAAATCACCGATGACCTAGTGCCGAACGGACGACACCTCCGCGTTGAACACACGTATGGTTCGGAAGACGTCTCCTCCTTCTTGATCCAGCAAGGGGAAGGAGAGGTTGATGGAGATCCAGCAGCACGACGGCGTGGTGGTTGAAGCAACGGTGATCTCGGCAGGGCTTCGCCAAGCTCCAACGAGAGAGAGAGAGAGAGAGAGAGAGAGAGAGGTGTTACGTGGGGAGAGGGAGGCGCCAGAGACTTGGTGCGGCTGCCCTCCCTCCCCCTCACTATATATAGGGCCCCTAGGGGGGGCGGCCCTAGGAGATGGGATCTCCAAGGGGGGCCGGCCAAGGGGGGGACTTGCCCCCCAAGCCAAGTGGGGCGCCCCCCACCCCTAGGGTTTCCAACCCTAGGCGTAGGGGGAGGCCCATGGGGGGCGCACCAGCCCACCAGGGGCTGGTTCCCCTCCCACTTCAGCCCATGGGGCCCTCCGGAATATGTGGCCCCACCCGGTGGACCCCCGGGACCCTTCCGGTGGTCCCGGTACAATACCGATTACCCCCAAAACTTTCCCGATGGCCGAAACTGGACTTCCCATATATAAATCTTCACCTCCGGACCATTTCGGAACTCCTCGTGACGTCCGGGATCTCATCCGGGACTCCGAACAACTTTCGGGTTACCGCATACTAATATCTCTACAACCCTAGCGTCACCGAACCTTAAGTGTGTAGACCCTACGGGTTCGGGAGACACGTAGACATGACCGAGACGACTCTCTGGTCAATAACCAATAGCGGGATCTGGATACCCATGTTGGCTCCCACATGTTCCACAATGATCTCATCGGATGAACCACGATGTCGAGGATTCAATCAATCCCGTATACAATTCCCTTTGTTAATCAGTACGTTACTTTCCCGAGATTCGATCATCGGTATCACAATACCTCGTTCAATCTCGTTACCGGCAAGTCACTTTACTCGTACCGTAATGCATGATCCCGTGACCAAACACTTGGTCACATTGAGCTCATTATGATGATGCATTACCGAGTGGGCCCAGAGATACCTCTCCGTCATACGGAGTTACAAATTCCAGTCTCGATCCGTGTCAACCCAACAGATACTTTCGGGGATACCTGTAGTATACCTTTATAGTCACCCAGTTACGTTGTGACGTTTGGTACACCCAAAGCACTCCTACGGCATCCGGGAGTTACACGATCTCATGGTCTAAGGAAATGATACTTGACACTGGAAAAGCTCTAGCAAACGAACTACACGATCTTGTGCTATGCTTAGGATTGGGTCTTGTCCATCACATCATTCTCCTAATGATGTGATCCCATTATCAATGACATCCAATGTCCATAGTCAGGAAACCGTGACTACCTATTGATCAACGAGCTAGTTAACTAGAGGCTTACTAGGGACATGTTATGGTCTATGTATTCACACATGTATTATGATTTCCGAATAACACAATTATAGCATGAACAATAGACAATTATCATGAACAAGGAAATATAATAATAATCATTTTATTATTGCCTCTAGGGCATATTTCCAACAGTCTCCCACTTGCACTAGAGTCAATAATCTAGTTACATTGTGATGAATCGAACACCCATAGAGTTCTGGTGTTGATCATGTTCTGCTCGAGGAAGAGGTTTAGTCAACGGATCTGTGACATTCAGGTCCGTATGCACTTTGCAAATATCTATGTCTGCACTTTGAACATTTTCACGAATGGAGTTGAAGCGACGCTTGATATGCCTGGTCTTCCTGTGAAACCTGGGCTCCTTGGCAAGGGCAATAGCTCCAATGTTATCACAGAAGAGAGTCATCGGGCCCAACGCATTGGGAATAACTCCTAGGTCGGTAATGAACTCCTTCACCCAGATTGCTTCTTGTGCTGCCTCCGAGGCTGCCATGTACTCCGCTTCACATGTAGATCCCGCCACGACGCTTTGCTTGCAACTGTACCAGCTGATTGCCCCACCATTCAAAATATACACGTATCCGGTTTGTGACTTAGAGTCATCTAGATCTGTGTCGAAGCTAGCATCGACGTAACCCTTTACGACGAGCTCTTCGTCACCTCCATACACGAGAAACATATCCTTAGTCCTTTTCAAGTACTTCAGGATATTCTTGACCGCTGTCCAGTGCTCCATGCCGAGATTACTTTGGTACCTTCCTACCAAACTTATGACAAGGTTTACATCAGGTCTGGTACACAGCATGGCATACATGATAGACCCTATGGCCGAGGCATAGGGGACGACACTCATCTTTTCTCTATCTTCTGCCGTGGTCGGGCATTGAGCTGCGCTCAATCTCACACCTTGCAATACAGGCAAGAACCCCTTCTTGGACTGATCCATATTGAACTTCTTCAATATCTTGTCAAGGTATGTACTTTGTGAAAGACCAATGAGGCGTCTCGATCTATCTCTATAGATCTTGATGCCTAATATATAAGCAACTTCTCCAAGGTCCTTCATTGAAAAACACTTGTTCATGTAGGCCTTTATGCTTTCCAAGAATTCTATATCATTTCCCATCAATAGTATGTCATCCACATACAATATGAGAAATGCTACGGAGCTCCCACTCACTTTCTTGTAAACGCAGGCTTCTCCATAAGTCTGCGTAAACCCAAACGCTTTGATCAACTCATAAAAATGAATGTTCCAACTCCGAGATGCTTGCACCAGCCCATAGATTGAGCGTTGGAGCTTGCACACCTTGTCAGCATTCTTAGGATCGACAAAACCTTCCGGCTGCATCATATACAATTCTTCCTTAAGGAAACCATTAAGGAATGCCGTTTTGACGTCCATTTGCCATATCTCATAATCATAGAATGAGGCAATTGCTAACATGATTCGGACGGACTTCAGCTTCGCTACGGGTGAGAAAGTCTCATCGTAGTCAACCCCTTGAACTTGTCGATAACCCTTAGCGACAAGCCGAGCTTTATAGATGGTCACATTACCATCCGCGTATGTCTTCTTCTTAAAGATCCATTTATTTTCTATGGCTCGCTGATCAACAGGCAAGTCAGTCAAAGTCCATACTTCGTTTTCATACATGGATCCTATCTCGGATTTCATGGCTTCCAGCCATTTGTCGGAATCTGGGCCCGCCATCGCTTCTTCATAGTTCGAAGGTTCACCATTGTCCAACAACATGATTTCCAGGACAGGGTTGCCGTACCACTCTGGTGCGGAACACGTCCTTGTGGACCTTCGAAGTTCAGTAGCAACTTGATCTAAAGTTTCATGATCATCATCATTAACTTCCTCCCTAGTCGGTGCAGACACCCCAGGAACAATTTCTTGAGCTACGCCACTCTCCGGTTCAAGAGGCAATACTTCATCAATTTCTACTTTCCTCCCACTTACTTCTTTCGAGAGAAACTCTTTCTCTAGAAAGGATCCATTCTTGGCAACAAATGTCTTGCCTTTGGATCTAAGATAGAAGGTATACCCAATAGTTTCTTTATGGTATCCTGTGAAGATGCATTTTTCCGATTTGGGTTCGAGCTTTTCAGGTTGAAGTTTCTTGACATAAGCATCGCATACCCAGACTTTCAGAAACGACAGCTTAGGTTTCTTGCCAAACCACAATTCATACGGTGTCATCTCAACGGATTTCGATGGCGCCCTATTTAAAGTGAATGCGGCAGTCTCTATAGCATAACCCCAAAAAGATAGCGGCAGATCGGTAAGAGACATAATAGATCGTACCATATCCAATAGGGTGCGATTACAACGTTCGGACACACCATTACGCTATGGTGTTCCAGGCGGCGTGAGTTGTGAAACTATTCCACATTTCCTTAAGTGCATGCCAAATTCGTGACTCAAATATTCTTCCCCACGATTTGATCGTAAGAACTTGATTTTCCTGTCACGTTGATTCTCAACCTTACTCTGAAATTCCTTGAACTTTTCAAAGGTCTCAGACTTGTGTTTCATTAAGTAGACATACCCATATCTACTTAAGACATCAGTGAGGGTGAGGACATAACGATAGCCACCGTGAGCCTCAACGCTCATTGGACCGCACACATCAGTATGTATGATTTCCAATAAGTTGGTTGCTCGCTCCATTGTTCCAGAGAATGGAGTCTTGGTCATTTTATCCATGAGGCATGGTTCGCACGTGTCAACTGATTCATAATCAAGAGACTCCAAAAGTCCATCTGCATGGAGTTTCTTCATGCGTTTGACACCAATGTGACCAAGGCGGCAGTGCGTGGGACTATCATTAATGAGTAGCCATCTCGCATTAAACGAGATCCAGATAAAATGTTCATGCTCAAAGTTAGTACTAAATAACAATTATTGAGGTTCAAACTAATCCCGTAGGTAAATGCAGAGGTAGCGTGCCGACAGCGATCACATCGACCTTGGAACCATTCCCGACGCGCATCGTCACCTCGTCCTTCGCCAGTCTCCGTTTATTCTGCAGTTCCTGTTTTGAGTTACAAATATGAGCAACTGCACCGGTATCAAATACCCAGGAGCTACTATGAGCGCTGGTAAGGTACACATCAATAACATGTATATCACATATACCTTTGGTATTGCCGGCCTTCTTTTCCGCTAAGTACTTGGGGCAATTCCGCTTCCAGTGACCGTTTCCCTTGCAATAAAAGCACTCAATCTCAGGCTTGGGTCCATTCTTTGACTTCTTCCCGGCAGCTTGCTTACCGGGCGCGACAACTCCCTTGCCGTCCTTCTTGAAGTTCTTTTTACCCTTGCCTTTCTTGAACTTAGTGGTTTTATTCACCATCAACACTTGATGTTCCTTTTTGATTTCCACCTCCACTAATTTCAGCATTGATTATACCTCGGGAATGGTCTTTTCCATCCCCTGCATATTGAAGTTCATCAAAAAGCTCTTGTAGCTAGGTGGGAGCGACTGAAGGATTCTGTCAACGACCGCATCATCCGGGAGATTAACTCCTAGCTAAGACAAGCGGTTATGCAGCCCAGACATTTTGAGTATGTGCTCGCTGACAGAACTGTTCTCCTCCATCTTACAACTATAGAACTTGTCGGAGACTTCATATCTCTTGACCCGGGCATGAGCTTGGAAAACCATTTTCAGCTCTTGGAACATCTCATATGCTCTGTGTTGCTCAAAACGCTTTTGGAGCCCCGGTTCTAAGCTATAAAGCATGCCGCACTGAACCAGGGAGTAATCATCACTATGTGTCTGCCAAGCGTTCATAACGTCTTGTTCTGCAGGGAAAACAGGAGCTTCACCTAGCGGTGCATCAAGGACATATGCTTTCCTGGCAGCTATGAGGATAATCCTTAGGTTACGGACCCAGTCCGTGTAGTTGCTGCCATCGTCTTTCAGCTTGGTTTTCTCTAGGAACACGTTGAAGTTGAGGGCAACATTAGCGTGGGCCATTTGATCTACAAGACATATTGCAAAGATTTTAGACTAAGTTCATGATAATTAAGTTCATCTAATCAAATTATTTAATGAACTCCCACTCAGATAGACATCCCTCTAGTCATCTAAGTGATACATGATCCGATTCAACTAGGCCATGTCCGATCATCACGTGAGACGGACTAGTCATCATCGGTGAACATCTTCATGTTGATCGTATCTTCTATACGACTCATGTTCGACCTTTCGGTCTTTCGTGTTCTAAGGCCATGTCTGTACATGCTAGCCTCGTCAAGTCAACCTAAGTGTATTGCGTGTGTAAATCTGGCTTACACCCGTTGTATGCGAATGTTAGAGCCTATCACACCCGATCATCACGTGGTGCTTCGGAACAACGAACCTTACCAACGGTGCACAGTTAGGGGGAACACTTTCTTGAAATTATTGTGAGGGATCATCTTATTTACTACCGTCGTTCTAAGCAAATAAGAAGCAAAAACATGATAAACATCACATGCAATCAAATAGTGACATGATATGGCCAATATCATTTGCTCCTTTTGATCTCCATCTTCGGGGCGCCATGATCATCATCGTCACAGGCATGACACCATGATCTCCATCATCATGATCTCCATCATCATGATCTCCATCATCATGATCTCCATCATCGTGTCTTCATGAAGTTGTCTCGTCATCTATTACTTCTACTACTATGGCTAACGATTTAGCAATAAAGTGAAGTAATTACATGACGTTTATGTTGACACGCAGGTCATAAATAAATTAAGACAACTCCTATGGCTCCTGCCGGTTGTCATACTCATCGACATGGAAGTCGTGATTCCTATTACAAGAACATGATCAATCTCATACATCAAATATATCATTCATCACATCCTTTTGGCCATATCACATCACATGGCACATGCTGCAAAAACAAGTTAGACGTCCTCTAATTGTTGTTGCAAGTTTTTACGTGGCTGCTATAGGTTTCTAGCAAGAACGTTTCTTATCTACGCCAAAACCACAACGTGATATGCCAATTTCTATTTACCCTTCATAAGGACCCTTTTCATTGAATCCGATCCGACTAAAGTGGGAGAGACAGACACCCGCTAGCCACCTTATGCAACTAGTGCATGTCAGTCGGTGGAACCAGTCTCACGTAAGCATACGTGTAAGGTCGGTCCGGGCCGCTTCATCCCACGATGCCGCCGAATCAAGATAAGACTAGTAACGGCAAGTAAATTGGCAAAATCAACGCCCACAACAACTTGTGTTCTACTCGTGCATAGAAACTACGCATAGACCTAGCTCATGATGCCACTGTTGGGGAACGTAGCAGAATTTTAAAATTTTCTGCGCATCACCAAGATCAATCTATGGAGTCATCTAGCAACGAGGGAGAGGGGAGTGCATCTACATACCCTTGTAGATCGCGAGCGGAAGCGTTCAAGAGAACGGGGTTGATGGAGTCGTACTCGTCGTGATCCAAATCACCGATGACCTAGCGCCGAACGGACGGCACCTCCGCGTTCAACACACATACGGTTGGGAAGAGGTCTCCTCCTTCTTGATCCAGCAAGGGGAAGGAGAGGTTGATGGAGATCCAGCAGCACGACGGCGTGGTGGTGGAAGCAACGGTCATCTCGGTAGGGCTTCGCCAAGCTCCAACGAGAGAGAGAGAGAGGTGTTACGTGGGGAGAGGGAGGCGCCAGAGACTTGGTGCTGCTGCCCTCCCTCCCCCCACTATATATAGGGCCCCTAGGGGGGCGCCGGCCCTAGGAGATGGGATCTCCAAGGGGGGCGGCGGCCAAGGGGAGGGGGACTTGCCCCCCAAGCCAAGTGGGGCGTCCCCCACCCCTAGGGTTTCCAACCCTAGGCGTAGGGGGAGGCCCATGGGGGGCGCACCAGCCCACCAGGGGCTGGTTCCCCTCCCACTTCAGCCCATAGGGCCCTCCGGGATAGGTGGCCCCACCCGGTGGACCCCCGGGACCCTTCCGGTGGTCCTGGTACAATACCGATTACCCCCGAAACTTTCCCGATGGCCGAAACTGGACTTCCCATATATAAATCTTCACCTCCGAACCATTCCGGAACTCCTCGTGACGTCCGGGATCTCATCCGGGACTCCGAACAACTTTTAGGTTACCGCATACTAATATCTCAACAACCCTAGCGTCACCGAACCTTAAGTGTGTAGACCCTACGGGTTCGGGAGACACGTAGACATGACCGAGACGACTCTCCGGTCAATAACCAATAGCGGGATCTGGATACCCATGTTGGCTCCCACATGTTCCACGATGATCTCATCGGATGAACCACGATGTCGAGGATTCAATCAATCCCGTATACAATTCCCTTTGTTAATTGGTACGTTACTTGCCCAAGATTCGATCGTCGGAATCCCAATTCCTCGTTCAATCTCGTTACCGGCAAGTCACTTTACTCGTACCGTAATGCATGATCCCGTGACCAAACACTTGGTCACATTGAGCTCATTATGATGATGCATTACCGAGTGGGCCCAGAGATACCTCTCCGTCATACGGAGTTACAAATTCCAGTCTCGATCCGTGTCAACCCAACAGATACTTTCGGGGATACCTGTAGTATACCTTTATAGTCACCCAGTTACGTTGTGACGTTTGGTACACCCAAAGCACTCCTACGGCATCCGGGAGTTACACGATCTCATGGTCTAAGGAAATGATACTTGACACTGGAAAAGCTCTAGCAAACGAACTACACGATCTTGTGCTATGCTTAGGATTGGGTCTTGTCCATCACATCATTCTCCTAATGATGTGATCCCATTATCAATGACATCCAATGTCCATAGTCAGGAAACCGTGACTATCTATTGATCAACGAGCTAGTTAACTAGAGGCTTACTAGGGACATGTTATGGTCTATGTATTCACACATGTATTAGGATTTCCGGATAACACAATTATAGCATGAACAATAGACAATTATCATGAACAAGGAAATATAATAATAATCATTTTATTATTGCCGCTAGGGCATATTTCCAACAGTAGAAGCCCTCCGTGATCAATGCCCCCTCCGGCGGAGCTCCGGAACAGGCCCCAAAATGGGATCTCGTGGATACAGAAAGTTGCGGCGGTGGAATTAGGTTTTTGGCTCCGTCCCTGATCGTTTGGGGGTACGTGCATATATATATATATATATATATATATATATATATATATATATATATATATATATGAGGAAGAAGTACGTCGGTGGAGCTTCGAGGGGCTCACGAGGCAGGGGGGCGTGCCCCTTACCCTCGTGGCTTTCTTGACGGAGGGTCCAAGTCTCCTGGATCTTATCTGATGAGAAAATCACGTTTCCGAAGGTTTCATTCCGTTTGGACTCCGTTTGATATTCCTTTTCTTCGAAACCCTAAAACAGGCAAAAAACAACAATTCTGGGTTGGGCCTCCGGTTAATAGGTTAGTCCCAAAAATAATATAAAAGTGGAAAATAAAGCCCAATAATGTCTAAAACAGTAGATAATATAGCATGGAGGAATCAAAAATTATAGATACGTTGGAGACGTATCAAGCATCCCCAAGCTTAATCCCTGCTCGTCCTCGAGTAGGTAAATGATAAAAACAGAATTTTTGATGCGGAGTGCTACTTGGCATAATTTTAATGTAATTCTTCTTAATTGTGGTATGAATATTCAGATCCGAAAGATTCAAGGCAAAAGTTCATATTGACATAAAAATGATAATACTTCAAGCATACTAACTAAGCAATTATGTATTCTCAAAATAACATGGCCAAAGAAAGTTCATCCCTACAAAATCATATAGTTTAGTCATGTTTCATTTTCATCACACAAGAATGCTATCATCATGCACAACCCCGATGACAAGCCAAGCAATTGTTTCATACTTTAGTAATCTCAAACCTATAAACTTTCACACAATATATGAGGGCGAGCCATGGACATAGCACTATGGGTGGAATAGAATATAATGGAGGGGGGTTATGTGGAGAAGACAAAAAAGGAGAAAGTCTCACATCAATGAGGCTAATCAATGGGCTATGGAGATGCCCATCGATTGATGTTAATGCAAGGAGTAGGGATTGCCATGCAATGGATGCACTAGAGCTATAAATGTATGAAAGCTCAACAAAAGAAACTAGTGGGTGTGCATCCAACTTGCTTGCTCACGAAGACCTAGGGCACTTGAGGAGGCCCATTGTTGGAATATACAAGCCAAGTTCTATAATGAAAAATTCCCACTAGTATACGAAAGTGATAACATGAGAGACTCTCTACTATGAAGATCATGGTGCTACTTTGAAGCACAAGTGTGGTAAAAGGATAGTAACATTGTCCCTTCTCTCTTTTTCTCTCATTTTTTTGGGCCTTTTCCTTTTTTATGGCCTTTCTTTTTTTGGGCTTTCTCTTTTTTATGGCCTTTCTTTTTATATATATATATACCTCAATTGGGACAATGCTCTAATAATGATGATCATCACACTTCTATTTATTTAGAACTCAATGATTAGAACTCGATACTAGAACAAAGATGACTCTATATGAATGCCTCTGGCGGTGTATCGGGATATGCAATGAGCCAAGAGTGACATGTATGAAAGAATTATGAATGGTGGATTTGCCACAAATACTATGTCAACTACATGATCATGCTAAGCAATATGACAATGATGAATGTGTCATGATAAATGGAATGGTGGAAAGTTGCATGGCAATATATCTCGGAATGGCTATGGAAATGCCATAATAGGTAGGTATGGTGGCTGTTTTGAGGAAGATATAAGGAGATTTATGTGTGAAAGAGCGTATCATATCACGGGGTTTGGATGCACCGGCGAAGTTTGCACAAACTCTCAATGTGAGAAAGGGCAATGCACGGTACCGAAGACGCTAGCAAGGATGGAGGGGTGAGAGTGCGTATAATCCATGGACTCAACATTAGTCATAAAGAACTCACATACTTATTGCAAAAATCTTCAAGTCATCAAAAACCTTGGCACTACGCGCATGCTCCTAGGGGGATAGATTGGTAGGAAAAGACCATCGCTCGTCCCCGACTGCCACTCATAAGGAGGACAATCAAATAACACCTCATGTTTCAAATTTGTTGCATAACGTTTACCCTACGTGCATGCTACGGGACTTGCAAACCTCAACACAAGTATTTCTCAATTTCACAACTACTCAACTAGCATGACTTTGATATTATTACCTCCATATCTCAAAACAATCATCAAGCATCATACTTTTCTTAGTATTCAACACACTCATAAGAAAGTTTTATTATTAATCTTGCATACGAAGCATATTACGATTTTAAGCAAATTACCATGCTATTATGACTCTCAAAATAATCTAAGTGAAGCATGAGAGAACAATAGTTTCTATAAAACAAATCCACCACCGTGCTCTAAAAGATATAAGTGAAGCACTAGAGCAAAACTATAAAGCTCAAAAGATATAAGTGAAGCACATAGAGTATTCTATCAAATTCCAAATCATGTATGGCTCTCTCAAAAGGTGTGTACAGCAAGGATTATTGTGGTAAACTAACAAGCAAAGACTCAAATCATAAACGAGGCTCCAAGCAAAACACATATCATGTGATGAATAAAAATATAGCTCCAAGTAAAGTTACCGATAGAAGTAGACGAAAGAGGGGATGCCTTCCGGAGCATCCCCAAGCTTTGGATTTTAGGTGTCCTTAGATTATCTTGGGGGTTCCATGATCATCCCCAAGCTTACTCTCTTGACACTCCTTGTTCCGTAATCCATCAAATCTTTACCCAAAACTTGAAAACTTCACAACACAAAACTTAAAGTAGAAAACTCGTGAGCTCCGTTAGCGAAAGAAAACAAAAGACCACTTCAAGGTACTGTAATTAACTCATTATTTATTTAAATTGATGTTAAAACTACTGTATTCCAACTTCTCTATGGATTATAAACTATTTTACTAGCCATAGTTTCATCTAAATAAGCAAACAACACACGAAAAACAGAATCTGTCAAAAACAGAACAGTCCGTAGTAATCTGTAGCTAGCGCAAGATCTGGAACCCCAAAAATTCTAAAATAAATTTCTGGACGTGAGGAATTTATCTATTAATCATCTGCAAAAATAATTAACTAAAGATCACTTTCCAAATAAAAATGATAGCAGTTCTCGTGAGCGCTAAAGTTTCTGTTTTTTACAGCAAGTTCAACAAGACTTTCCCAAGTCTTCCCAACGGTTCTGCTTGGCAAAAACACTAATTAAACACAAAAAACACAACCAAAACAGAGTCTAAATAATTTATTTATTACTAAACAGGAGCAAAAAGCAAGGAATAAAAATAAAATTGGGTTGCCTCCCAACAAGCGCTATCGTACTAGCTAGGCATAACAAGCAAGAATAGATCTAGATATTGCCATCTTTGGTAGGAAATTCTTCAATGAGGCATCTATCTCCCTTAGGAATTTCTTTATTTCTAGTGATTATCAAACTCTTAGGCACGAGACCGAAAAATTCATTTGTAGCAATTGGTTCCTTAATGATAGCAAGAAGATTGGGATGAATACTTATAGATTTAAGATCCGCAGTTTCCTTACTAGATGATTCACCCTTATTTTTAGGAACATACATAAGCTTGGCAATTTTAGTAGGAGGACTTGGAGTTTTCTTTACGTAAGAAAAATCGGTTCCCAAGTTCGTAATGATACCCTCAAGTTTATCGATTCTAGTGGAATCTAGATTTATTTTCTCATTAACTATGGGTTCCTTTTCCTTAATATTTTTCAAAGTCATTCCTACCTTAGATCCATATTGGGTAACTTGATTGTGGATCTTTTTATCTAGATTTTCAATTGATTCAATGGTAGCAACTTTATTTTCAATAATTTCAAGTCTTTGCATAACATGCTCCAAAGTTAACATAGTTCCATTAACCAAAAGAGGTGGTGAGCCAAATAAATCTATCATAGCATTATAAGAATCAAAAGTATGGCTACCCAAGAAATTCCCTCCGGTAATGGTATCAAGGATATATCTATACCAAGGACTAGCACCTACATAAAAATTGCGGAGAAGAACTGAAGTAGATTGCTTCCTGGTAGATCTATTATGAGCATTGCAAATTCTATACCAAGCATCTTTTAGATTTTCTCCCTCCCTTTGTTTAAAATTTAGAACTTCATTCTCGGGAGACAACGGAGAATAAATGAGGCTAGCCATGATGACAAGCAAACAAACTAACACACGAGCAAGCAAAAAGCAAACGGACAAAAAGAGACAAATAGAGAGGGAGGTAGAGAGAGAGAGAGGGCGAATAAAACGGCAAGGGTGAAGTGGGGGAGAGGAAAACGAGAGGCAAATGGCAAATACTATAATGCGGGAGATAGGGATTGTGATGGCTACTTGGTATGTTGACTTTTGCGCAGACTCCCCGGCAACGGTGCCAGAAATTCTTCTTGCTACCTCTTGAGAACTGCGTTGGATTTCCCCGAAGAGGAAGGGATGATGCAGCAAAGTAGCGGAAGTATTTCCCTCAGTTTTTGAGAACCAAGGTATCAATCCAGTAGGAGGATACGCTCGAGTCCCTCGTACCTACACAAAAACAATAGCTCAACGCAACCAACGCGCTTATGGGTTTTCAATCCCATCACGGTCACTTACGAAAGTGAGATATGATAGAGATGATAAATAATATTTTTGGTATTTTTGGTATAGAGATGCAAAGTAAATAAAGTAAAAGCAACGCAATAATAAAGTAATGGAGATTGATATGATGAGAAAGAGACCGGGGGCCATAGGTTTCACTAGTGGCTTGTTACTCTGTTTTTAAGTTAATACTCTAGATGCAAGCTGAATAGCGGTCGATGAGTGGAGAAATAGTAGTAGATGCAGGCAGGAGTCGGTCTACTCCCATATACATGATCATACCTAGATATTCTCATAACTATGCTCAATTCTGTCAATTGTTCAACAGTAATTTGTTCACCCACCGTAGAATACTTATGCTCTCGAGAGAAGCCACTAGTGAAACCTATGGCCCCCGGGTCTATCTTTATCATTTTAATCTCCTACTACTTAGTTATTTCCTTTGCTCTTTACTTTGCCTTTATTTTACTTTGCATCTTTATCACAAAAATACCAAAAATATTATCTTTATCATATCTATCAGATCTCACTCTCGTAAGTGGTCGTGTAGGGATTGACAACCCCTATTCGCGTTGGTTGCGAGGATTTATTTCTTTTGTGCAGGTACGAGGGACTCGCGCGTAGCCTCCTACTGGATTGATACCTTGGTTCTCAAAAACTGAGGGAATACGCTACTTTGCTACATCATCCCTTCCTCTTTGAGGAAAACCAACACAGTGCTCAAGAGGTGGCAACCTACTCGAGGACGAGCAGGAATTAAGCTTGGGGATGCTTGATACGTCTCCAACCTATCTATAATTTTTGATTGCTCCATGCTATATTATCTACCGTTTTGGACATTATTGGGCTTTATTATCTAATTTTATATTATTTTTGGGATTAACCTATTAACCGGAGGCCCAGCCCAGAATTGCTGTTTTTTTTGCCTATTTTAGGGTTCCGAAGAAAAGGAATATCAAACGGAGTCCAAACGGAATGAAACCTTCGGGAACGTGATTTTCTCAACGAACAAGATCCGGGAGACTTGGACCCTGCGTCAAGACACAAAAGAGGAGGCCACGAGGTAGGGGGCATGCCTAGCCCCCCCTAGGCGCGCCCTCCACCCTCGTGGGCCCCCTGTTGCTCCACCGACGTATTCCTTCCTCCTATATATACCTACGTACCCCCAAACAACCAGATACGGAGCCAAAACCCTAATTCCACCGCCACAACTTTATGTATCCACGAGATCCCATCTTGGGGCCTGTTCCGGAGCTCCGCCGGAGGGGGCATCGATCACGGAGGGCTTCTACATCATCACCATAGCCTCTCCGATGAAGTGTGAGTAGTTCACCTCAGACCTACGAGTCCATAGTTATTAGCTAGATGGCTTCTTCTCTCTTTTTGGATCTCAATACAATGTTCTCCCCTTCTCTTGTGGAGAACTATTCGATGTAATCTTCTTTTTGCGGTGTGTTTGTTGAGACCGATGAATTATGGGTTTATGATCAAGTCTATCTATGAATAATATTTGAATCTTCTCTGAATTCTTTTATGTATGATTGGTTATCTTTGCAAGTCTCTTTGAATTATCAGTTTGGTTTGACCTACTAGATTGATCTTTCTTGCAATGGGAGAAGTGCTTAGCTTTGGGTTCAATCTTGTGGTGTCCTTTCCCAGTGACAGTTGCGGTAGCAAGGCACGTATTGTATTGTTGCCATCGAGGATAACAAGATGGGGTTTTCATCATATTGCATGAGTCTATCCCTCTACATCATGTCATCTTGCTTAAGGCGTTACTCTGTTTTTAACTTAATACTCTAGATGCATGCTGGATAGCGGTCGATGAGTGGAGTAATAGTAGTAGATGCAGGCAGGAGTCGGTCTACTTGTCTCGGACGTGATGCCTATATACATGATCATACCTAGATATTCTCATAACTAAGCTCAATTCTGTCAATTGCTCAACAATAATTTGTTCACCCACAGTAGAATACTTATGCTCACGAGAGAAGCAACTAGTGAAAGCTATGGCCCCCGGGTCTATCTTTATCATATTAATCTCCTACTACTTAGTTATTTCCTTTGCTCTTTACTTTGCCTTTATTTTACTTTGCATCTTTATCACAAAAATACCAAAAATATTATCTTTATCATATCTATCAGATCTCACTCTCGTAAGTGGCCGTGTAGGGATTAACAACCCCTATTCGCGTTGGTTGCGAGGATTTATTTGTTTTGTGCAGGTACGAGGGACTCGCGCGTAGCCTCCTACTGGATTGATTCCTTGGTTCTCAAAAACTAAGGGAAATACTTACGCTACTTTGCTGCATCATCCCTTCCTCTTCGGGGAAAACCAATGCAGTGCTCAAGAGGTAGCAACCTACTTGAGGACGAGCAGGAATTAAGCTTGGGGATGCTTGATACGTCTCCAACGTATCTATAATTTTTGATTGCTCCATGCTATATTATCTACTGTTTTGGACATTATTGGGCTTTATTATCCACTTTTATATTATTTTTGGGACTCACCTATTAACCGGAGGCCCAGCCCAGAATTGCTATTTTTTGCCTGTTTTAGGGTTTCGAAGAAAAGGAATATCAAACGGAGTCCAAACGGAATGAAACCTTCGGGAACGTGATTTTCTCAATGAACAAGACCCATGAGACTTGGACCCTATGTCAAGACACAAAAGAGGAGGCAACGAGGTAGGGGGTGCGCCTAGCCCCCCCCCCCCCAGGCGCGCCCTGCACCCTCGTGGGCCCCTGTTGCTCCACCGACATATTCATTCCTCCTATATATACCTACGTGCCCCCAAACGATCAGATACGGAGCCAAAACCCTAATTCCACCGCCACAACTTTCTGTATCCATGAGATCCCATCTTGGGGCCTGTTCTGGAGCTCCGCCGGAGGGGGCATCGATCACGGAGGGCTTCTACATCATCACCATAGCCTCTCCGATGAAGTGTGAGTAGTTCACCTCAGACCTACGGGTCCATATTTATTAGCTAGATGGCTTCTTCTCTCTTTTTGGATCTCAAGACAATGTTCTCCCCCTATCTTGTGGAGAACTATTCGATGTAATCTTCTTTTTGCGGTGTGTTTGTTGAGACCGATGAATTGTGGGTTTATGATCAAGTCTATCTATGAATAATATAGAAATCTTCTCTGAATTCTTTTATGTATGATTGGTTATCTTTGCAAGTCTCTTCAAATTATCAGTTTGGTTTGGCCTACTAGATTAATCTTTCTTGCAATGGGAGAAGTGCTTAGCTTTGGGTTCAATCTTGTGGTTCCTTTCCCAGTGACAGTAGGGGCAGCAAGGCACGTATTGTATTGTTGCCATCGAGGATAACAAGATGGGGTTTTCATCATATTGCATGAGTCTATCTCTCTACATCATGTCATCTTGCTTAAGGCGTTACTATGTTTTTAACTTAATACTCTAGATGCATGCTGGATAGCGGTCGATGAGTGGAGTAATAGTAGTAGATGCAGGCAGGAGTCGGTCTACTTGTCTCGGACGTGATGCCTATATACATGATCATACCTAGATATTCTCATAACTATGCTCAATTCTGTCAATTGCTCAACAGTAATTTGTTCACCCAACATAGAATACTTATGCTCTCGAGAGAAGCCACTAGTGAAACCTATGGCCCCCGGGTCTATCTTTATCATATTAATCTCCTAGTACTTAGTTATTTCCTTTGCTCTTTACTTTGCCTTTATTTTACTTTGCATCTTTATCACAAAAATACCAAAATATTATCTTTATCATATCTATCAGATCTCACTCTCGTAAGTGGCCGTGTAGGGATTGACAACCCCTATTCGCGTTGGTTGCTTGGATTTATTTGTTTT
Organism: Triticum dicoccoides; assembly: GCF_002162155.2. Classification (NCBI taxonomy): domain Eukaryota; kingdom Viridiplantae; phylum Streptophyta; class Magnoliopsida; order Poales; family Poaceae; genus Triticum; species Triticum dicoccoides. The sequence continues at coordinate 61,016,478 of NC_041390.1, read as the reverse complement.
GTGCACGTACGAGGGACTTGCGCGTAGCCTCCTACTAGATTGATACCTTGGTTCTCAAAAACTGAGGGAAATACTTACGCTACTTTGCTGCATCATCCCTTCCTCTTCGGGGAAAACCAACGGAGTGCTCAAGAGGTAGCACTTAGCTTTGGGTTCAATCTTGCGGTGTCCTTTCCCAATGACAGTAGGGGCAGCAAGGCACATATTGTATTGTTGCCATCGAGGATAACAAGATGAGGTTTTCATCATATTGCATGAGTCTATCCATCTACATTATGTCATGTTGCTTAAGGCGTTACTTTGTTTTTAACTTAATACTCTAGATGCATGCTGGATAGCGGTCGATGAGTGGAGTAATAGTAGTAGATGCAGGCAGGAGTCGGTCTACTTGTCTCGGACGTGATGCCTATATACATGGTCATACCTAGATATTCTCATAACTATGCTCTATTCTGTCAATTGCTCAACAGTAATTTGTTCACCCACTGTAGAATACTTATGCTCTCGAGAGAAGCCACTAGTGAAAGCTATGGCCCCCGGGTCTATCTTTATCATATTAATCTCCTACTACTTAGTTATTTCCTTTGCTCTTTACTTTGCCTTTATTTTACTTTGCATCTTTATCACAAAAATACCAAAAATATTATCTTTATCATATCTATCAGATCTCACTCTCGTAAGTGACCGTGTAGGGATTGACAACTCCTATTCGCGTTGGTTGCGAGGATTTATTTGTTTTGTGCAGGTACGAGGGACTCGCGCGTAGCCTCCTACTGGATTGATACCTTGGTTCGTAAAACAGAGGGAAATACTTACGCTACTTTGCTGCATCATCCCTTCCTCTTCGGGGAAAACCAACGCAGTGCTCAAGAGGTAGCACTTAGCTTTGGGTTCAATCTTGCGGTGTCCTTTCCCAGTGACAGTAGGGGCAGCAAGGCACATATTGTATTGTTGCCATCGAGGATAACAAGATGGTTTTTTTATCATATTGCATGAATTTATCCCTCTACATCATGTCATCTTGCTTAAGGCGTTACTCTATTCTTATGAACTTAATACTCTAGATGCATGCTGGATAGCGGTCAATGTGTGGAGTAATAGTAGTAGATGCAGGCAGGAGTCGGTCTACTTGTCTTGGACGTGATGCCTATATACATGATCATACCTAGATATTCTCATAACTATGCTCAATTCTGTCAATTGCTCAACAGTAATTTGTTCACCCACCGTAAAATACTTATGCTCTTGAGAGAAGCCGTTAGTGAAACCTATGGCCCCCGAGTCTATCTTCATCATATTAATCTTCCAATACTTAGTTATTTTCATTGCTTTTATTTTACTTTGCATCTTTATCATAAAAATACCAAGAATATTATCTTATCATATCTATCAGATCTCACTCTCGTAAGTGACCGTGTAGGGATTGACAACCCCTTATCGCATTGGTTGCGAGGATTTATTTGTTTTGTGTAGGTGCGAGGGACTCGCGTGTAGCCTCCTACTGGATTGATACCTTGGTTCTCAAAAACTGAGGGGAAATACTTACGCTACTTTGCTGCACCACCCTTTCCTCTTCAAGGGAAAAGCAACTTAAGTGCTCAATAGGTAGCAGAAGCCCGGTTCGAGATTCACCACATGTCAACCCGGATGTGTATGACACAACAATGAGCCAACTCCATTGACCCAACCTTTGAGCCCCTCCTGCAATGACCAACTTGATAATCAAGACTTCCACATGGCTGGTGATGAGTTTGAGGGTGATGAATCAGAGGCTTATGTTAGTGATCATTATGTTGGCGATATGGAGGCAAATTGCATGGAAGAGGACATGGACCATGACATTCCATACAATAGGTCCTATTCAAGGGACTCAGAGGATGAAGGCTCGGATGAAGATATATATGAGGATGGTTTGACGACTAAAGAAGCCAATGCTTTCAACAAGGTAATAGGCTAGGGTCATGAGACATCATTGTTCCGTGATCTAAGCCTAGCCGATAAGGTGATTGTTCATGGTGGCACAAGTAAACTTCTTGCACCAAGGTTAACTTCAAAGCCAGATAACAGGGTAAGTGTGTATGGTGTGAGTGAAGGAACAATCTTTGAAATCTTGGTAGAACTTCAAATATGGGTCAAGGACTACACTTAAGTTTCATCGACCATTCTTTGTGGACAAGTCAAACTCCAAATTGCGTTATGTGGTGAAATGTGAGGAAAACAAAAATCATTGCCCTTGGGTTAGACATGCAAGATGTGTCAAGGCGGGCCGCAATGGAAGATTACAAATTCTGTGTTTCAACATCGATATATTGACAAGAATATTGATGATGCTAATGTAATGGACGATCATCGTCAATTGACCTCCAAATCATTGCATATCGTTTTTCACCCTCCATATAGATAATCCCGTTATATCCCAATAGGACGTTGATGGAGAAGGTGAAGGAGGTCTTCGGGTACACACTGAGGTACGGGAAGGCATGGAAGGTCAAGCAAGCCGCCTTTAACATATTGTATCGTGGTTAGGAAGAATCATACAACCGCCTCACTATGGTGTTGCAAGCGATGGTGAAAAAAAAATCCAAACATGTACTATGTGGTCGAGCCAGAAGGCATAAGAACAAGGATATACAACGTGGCATGTAAGCGTCGTTGCATGGCACCCTTAACCGGGGTGTTATATAGTTTAGCATGGTACCCTGGGTGCGGGCGTCATGCAGGAAGGGCCATTTAGTGAAATATTTTAAAAGTGGGCTCATCTTGTGCTAAACTTTGTTCAAAGGGCCAATTTTGTCGTTTTTCATGAGCAACGACAACTTGTGTACATAGCACTTGCTTGAGGGATAAGATGTATATGCATGTATATTGTAATGATAAGAAACTAAAAAAGTGAAATTTGGCTGTCGATTCATGAACATGGAAGCAATCTTATCCATCTAGGGGAAGTTAGTTGTAACAACCATCCTTGATATGGAAGGAGAGCAGACAGCACCTCATCTCAGTTTTAAAAGAAGATTCCTTGAGAATGAAGCTCATCTCTGGAGAAAAGTGGCTTCTTGGAGAATCAATGAATGTCACGTGCAGCAGCAGAAGCTGCACGACGCAACCCTTCTCCACTACACCTGCACTCCTACCCTATAAAGAGAGGCACCGTGCAGCCCAACGATTATCACACGGAAGATGAAGAACCAAAAGTATAAGTAGAAGCAATGGAGGGGAAGAAGAAGGAGAGAGTGATGGCCGCCGTCGTCTACGTGCTCGTCATCCTGCTGTTGGCCTAGCGGCTGCCGGTCGAGGTTGCCGACGCCTCACCAAATAATATTTATTTTAGGTTCAATTCTAATCCCGAAGGTAAAGGGAGTGTGCGATGGTGATCTCATCAACCTTGGAATCACTTCCAACACACATCGTCACCTCACCCTTAACTAGTATCTGTTCATTTTGGAACTCCTGTTTCGAGTTACAAATCTTAGCAACTGAACCAGTATGAAATATGAAGGAAATATGCCCTAGAGGCAATAATAAAGTTGTTATTTTATATTTCCTTATATCATGATAAATGTTTATTATTCATGCTAGAATTGTATTAACCGGAAACTTGATACATGTGTGGATACATAGACAAAACACCGTGTCCCTAGTTAGCCGCTACTAGACTAGCTCGTTAAACAAAGATGGTTAAGTTTCCTAATCATAGACATGTGTTGTCATTTGATGAATGGGATCACATCATTAGGAGAATGATGTGATGGACAAGACACATCCGTTAGCTTAGCATGTTGATCGTTCAGTTTTATTGCTATTGCTTTCTTCATGTCAAATACATATTCCTTCGACTATGAGGTTATGCAACTCCCGGATACCTGAGAAATACCTTGTGTGCTATAAAACGTCAAAACATAACTGGGTGATTATAAAGATGCTCTACAGGTATCTCCGAAGGTGTTTTTTGGGTTGGCATAGATCTAGATTAGGATTTGTCACTCCGAGTATCGGAGAGGTATCTCTGGGCCCTCTCAGTAATGCACATCACAATAAGCCTTGCAAGAAATGTGAATAATGACTTAGTTGCAGGATGATGCATTACGGAACGACTAAAGAGACTTGCCGGTAACGATATTGAACTAGGTATGAAGATACCGACGATCAAATCTCAGGCAAGTAACATACCGATGACAAAGGGAATAACGTATGTTGTCATTACTGTTTGACTGATAAAGATCTTCATAGAATATGTGGGAACCAATATGAGCATCCAAGTTCCGCTGTTGGTTATTGACCGGAGAGGTGTCTCGGTTATGTCTACATAGTTCTTGAACCCGTAGGGTCCGCACGCTTAATGTTCGATGACGATTTTGTATTCTATGTGTTATGTGATTTGGTGACCGAAGGTTTTTCGGAGTCCCAGATGAGATCAGGACATGACGAGGAGTCTCAAAATGGTCGATAGGTAAAGATTCATATATAGGACGATAGTATTCGGGCAATAGAAGTGTTCTTGGGGTACCGGGTACGTATCGGGTCTCCGGAAGGGGTTCCGGGCAAACCCCGGCAAGCTATATGGGCCTAATGGGCCAAGAGTTGGACAGACCAGCCCCAAAAGGGGCTGGTGCGCCCCCACTATAGGATGAATAGGAGGACAAAGAAAGGAAGGTAAGGGAGAAGGAAAGGGGAGGATTCGGCCTCCCACTTTCCTTCCCCTCCCCCCTCTCTTTCCTTCCCCCTCCGATGGATATGGAAGGGGGGAGGCCGACTTGGACGAGGCGCCCAAGTAGGATTACTCCTACTTGGGGCTCCCCTTGCAGCCCCTCTCCCTCTCCCACCTATATATATGTGGGGGGCACCGCTAGAACACACAACATTGATTCCTAGCCGTGTGCGGCTCCCCTCTCCACAGTTTACGCCTCCGGTCATATTCACGTAGTGCTTAGGCGAAGCCCTGCGCAGATTACATCACCATCACTGTCCCCATGCCATCGTGCTGACGAAACTCTCCCTCACACTTCGCTGGATCAAGAGTTCGAGGGACGTCATCGAGCTGAACGTGTGTAGAACTCGGAGGTGCCGTACATTCAGTGCTTGATCGGTCAGAACGAGAAGAAGTTTGACTACATCAACCGCGCTGTCAAATGCTTCCCCTTTCGGTCTACGAGGGTACTGATACGTCTCCAACGTATCTATATTTTTTTATTGTTCCATGCTGTTTTATTTATCAATCTTGGATGTTTTATAATCATTTTATAGTCATTTTATATCATTTTTTGGTACTAACCTATTGACATAGTGCCAAGTGCTAGTTGCTGTTTTTTCCATGTTTTTCCATCGCAGAAAATCAATATCAAACGGAGTCCAGATGCCACGAAACTTTACGGAGAATGTCTATGGGCCAGAAGGAACACAACGGGCCCTGGCTGCGCCTGGGGGGTGCCCCGAGGGGAGCACAACCCACCAGGGCGCGCCTGGTGGGTTGTGCCCACCTCGGGTGCCCCCCGGACTGCCTCTTTCTCTATCAATACCCCAATATTCCCAAAACCGCAGGGGAGTCGAAGAAATATTGATCTAGCCACCACAGAGTCCAGAACCACCAGATCCAATCTAGACACCATCTCGGATGGGGTTCACCACCTCCATTGGTGCCTCTCCGATGATGCGTGAGTAGTTCTTTGTAGACCTTTGGGTTCGTAGTTAGTAGCTAGATGGCTTGATCTCTCTATCTCTCTTGATTCTCAATACAATGGTCTCCTGGAGATCCATATGATGTAACTCTTTGGTGGTGTGTTTGTTGGGATGCGACGAACTTTGAGTTTATAATCAAATTTATCTCTTTTTATATCCATGAAAGTATTTGAGTTTCTTTGATCTCTTTTATAAATGATTGCTTATAGCGTTGTATTTCTTCTCCAATATTTGGGTTTTGTTTGGCCAACTTGATCTATTTATTTTTGCAATGGGAAGAGGTGCTTTGTATTGTGTTCGATCTTACGGTGCTTGATCCCAGTGACAGAAGGGGAACCGACACGTATGTATCGTTGCTACTAAGGATAAAACGATGGGGTCTATCTCTACATAGATAGATCTTGTGTACATCATGTCATTGTTCTTATTGCATTACACTGTTTCTCCATGAACTTAATACACTAGATGCATGCTCGATAGCGGTCGATGTGTGGAGTAATAGTAGTAGATGCAAGCCGGAGTCGGACTACTAATCTTGGAGGTGATGCCTATGTAATGATCATTGCCTGGATATCGTCATGAGTATTTGAAGTTGTATCAATTGCTCAACAGTAATTTGTTCACCCACCGTTTGCTATTTTTCTCGAGAGAAGCCACTAGTGAAACCTATTGCCCCGGATCTCTTTCTCATATTATTTGCCTTTGCGATCTACTTTTATTTGCTTTTATTTTCAGATCTATAATCTAAAAACCCAAAAATATATTGTTGCACTTTATTTTATTCGTGATCTATTTTTTCAATCTATTACAACTTTTTCCCGTCACGCACCAATTTCTGGCATCGTTGCCCGAAAGGGATTGACAACCCCTTTCACACGTCGGGTTGCGAGGATTTGTTATCTATGTGCAGGGGTTGTTTACGTTGTGTTGCTTGGTTCTCCTACTGGTTCGATAACCTTGGTTTCATATCTGAGGGAAATACCTACCGCCGCTATGCTGCATTATCCCTTCCTCTTTGGGGAAATACCGATGTAGCATCAAGCGACATCAAAAGGAACTTCTGGCTCCGTTGCCGGTAGAATCTTCAACATATACCAGGTTCCTAATCACAAATCTCATCTCCTCGCAATTTACATTATTTTCCATTTGCCTCTCATTTTCCTCTTCCCCACTTCACAAAAATTTGCCGTTTTATTCGCCCCTCTCTTTCGTTCACCGTTTTCTTGCCAGATCTATCTGTGTTCTTGCTTTCTTGTCATATGGCTAGCGTGCCTACTCTTCCTTTGTCACCAGATTTTGAAGTGATTTACTTCAGGCAAAGACAAGGAGAAAATTTGAAAGATGCTTGGTATAGGCTTATGGAATCATATCGCAATTCCAATTTAAAGGGGGACGCTAAGGTTTTTCTTTGGAATTTTTACATAGGATTGTCTTTGCATTATCGACAACTCCTAGATTTTGCCGCTAAAGGGAATTTTATTGAGCTTGATGCCAATGCTGCCTATGAAATTTTAGAAGGCATTGTGGGGATTCCACCTCAAAAGAAGGGGTTTACTTTCACCCCAGAGGGAGTTCAAATGCGGGACAAACTTGGTGATTTGCATAAACACATGGTTGAATTACAAAAATATAACAAACCCCTCAAGCATCTCAATGGTAGTATCAATCGCATGAATACTTTGATTACTCTTTGCAACAAGCGATTGGATATTTTAGATCTAAAGATGGTTTATTTTCTAGAAAATTTAGGGAAGCGTAAAGAGCCTCTCGGGTTTGAGAAAACCCTTACAAAAGTTGCCACAACTTCGGAAGACAAAACTTAGATCCATGCTTTATGCCTAGCTAAGGGTGTAAAACTATAACGCTTGTTGGGAGGCATCCCAATGAATATAATTTACTTTTGCTTTCTGCATCCTGTTTTTGAGTGTTAGCACAAGTATGCTACTATTATGATTGTGTTTTTTATGTTTTAATTAGTGTTTGTTCCAAGTAAATCCTTTAGGATCTATTTGGGTGATAGTTGTTTGATCTTGCTGAAAAACAGAAACTTTTGCGCTTACGAAAATAATTTTCAGTTTTTACCAGAGAGCGATAATATAACCATTCCACTTGAAGTAGATCAATATACAAATTTCTCAGGCTGTCCTAATTTTTCAGAATATTTGGAGTTACAGAAGTATACGAAATAGTCAGAATGCGACAGACTGTTCTGTTTTGATAGATTCTGTTTTCTTTGTGTTGTGTGCTTATTTTCATGGCTCTATGGTTTTATTTGATGAGTTTTTGCCATAGAAAAGTTGGAATACAGTATATATAATGCAATAACAAAATATGAATTGGTTTGATACATCACTTATAGTAGTGATTTATTATTCTTATACTAACGGATCTCACGAAAGTTTTGTTGAGTTTTGTGTGATTGAAGTTTTCAAGTTTTGGGTTATCTTACGATGGATGAAGGAATAAGGAGTAGAAGAGCCTAATCTTGGGGATGCCCTGGCATCCCAAGCTATAATCTAAAAATAAGCGACCAACTAAGCTTGGGGATGCCCCCGAGTGGCATCCCCTCTTTCTTCTAACGACCATCGGTATTTTACTCGAAGCTATATTTTTATTCGTCACATACTATGTGTTTTTCTTGGAGCATCTTATATGATATGAGTCTTTGCTTGTTTTATTTTGTGTTTTAAGTCTTGGTCCCTTGCTGGACACACCTAATAGAGAGAGCCAAAATTATGTCATGACTTGTAAGAATTGCTCTCTATGCTTCACTTAATTTTTTTATGAGCTATGTACTTGCTGTAGCGCTTCACTTATATCTTTTTGAGCACGGTGTGCTTTAGTATTTTTTGAAGAAATGCTCTCTTTCTTCACTTAGATTTATTTGAGAGTTAGTAAAATTTTCAACAAATTCTCTCTTGCTTCACTTAAATTAATTTGAGAGAAAGAAATATTATGCTCATGATCTTCACTTATATTTGTTTGAGCTTGTCAAAAAAGCAACACATGAAAATTAGTCCCAAAGTGATAGATATCCAAGAAGGATATAATAAAAACTTTCATGGAGATCATTGGACAAAATAAACTTGATTCTTAGTAATAGTTTTGAGATATGATGATGTGATATGTGAGTCATCTTGATGAGTAATTATGCTTTCGTAAGAATATTGGTGTTAAGGTTTGTGATTCCCTATGCAAGCATGAAAGTCAATAGTTATGCGATGAAATTATATCCTACTTGTGGTGCATTATTCGGTGTTAGTTATGCTTAATGCTCGCTTATGAGATTATTCGTTTCTTGGTTGGTCGCTTCTCAATCTTTTGTTGGCCTTCATTTTGCACTAAGTATGATCTCTACTTGTGCATCCAAAAACCTTTAAACCAGTTTTGCCACATGAGTCCACCATATCTACCTATATGCAGTATTCTTTTGCCGTTCTACGAAAATTTGCATGTGCTATCTCTAATTTTTTTTAAAAACTTCTCTTTTGTGTGTTCGTTTCGCTCGCGGAGCGGTGAGGGGTGGCTAATATTTTCCATGCTAGATGTGGTATTCTCAAGATGAGTGTTTATTCACTTGTCATTGCACGAGAGTAAGGCAAAGGTATTAGGGATGCCCAGTCCCAAAATAAAAAAAAGAATTTACTTTATTATGTCAAATAATAAATTCCCTGGAAAGTGTTGGTATGGAGGGCACCCGTGGATACGGTTAGCCATGGAAAGTGAAAGTCTGGTGGAAAAAAGGAATAAACTTTATTTTCTGTTTGGGAACCGCCTATGATATATCTAGCATGGAAAGTGTTGGGAACTCTAAGTCATTTTCGTTGGTGGGATGGATACACCTACCAAAATGTTTTTATCTCTAAGCTTTTCGTTTTGAGCTCTGGCACCTCTACAAATCCCTACTTCCATCTGCGAAGGGCCTTTCTTTTACTTTATGCAATTTTTATTTTGAATTTGAGTCTCCATCTTCTCTTATAAAAGCACCAACTAGGAGGCAATATGATCGTACTTGAGTATTGGGTGTTGCTAATATGCGAGTGTGTTTCATGAATGGATCAATGATTGAGCATGATGGGCTAGGGATAGCTTATTTTAGCATTAACATTTTGAAAGACATGGTTGCTTGTTGATATGCTTGAGTATTTAAATTATCATGTCAAAACTAGACTATTGCTTTGAACAATATAAAAGTCCAAGTGTCCATGCTATAAAGAAAGAATATGATATGACATCTTAGGCATCATTCCACATCAAAAATTCTATTTTTATCACTTCCCTACTCGAGGACGAGTAGGAGTTAAGCTTGGGGATGCTGATACGTTTCCAACGTATCTATAATTTTTTATTGTTCCATGCTGCTATATTATCAATCTTGGATGTTTTATAATCATTTTATATCATTTTTTGGTACTAACCTATTGACATAGTGCCAAGTGCCAGTTGTTGTTTCTTCCATGTTTTTACATCGCAGAAAATCAATATCAAACAGAGTCCAAATGGCACGAAACTTTACGGAGAATTTTTATAGGCCAGAAGGAACACAACGGTCCCTGGCTGTGCCTGGGGGTGCCTCAATGAGAGCACAACTCACCAGGGCACGCCAGGAGGCCCAGCCGCACCCTGGTGGGTTGTGCCCACCTCAGGTGCCCTCCGAACCGCCTCTTTGCTCTATAAATACCCCAATATACCCCAAACACTAGGGGAGTCAACAAAGTATTGATCCAGCCGCCGCAGAGTCCAGAACCACCAGATCCAATCTAGACACCATCTTGGATGGGGTTCACCACCTCCATTGGTGCCTCTCCGATGATGTGTGAGTAGTTCTTTGTAGACCTTCGGGTCCGTAGTTAGTAGCTAGATGGCTTCATCTCTATCTCTCTCTCTTGATTCTCAATACAATGGTCTCTTGGAGGTCCATATGATGTAACTCTTTTTCGGTGTGTTTGTTGGGATCCGATAAACTTTGTGTTTATGATCAGATCTATCTCTTTTTATATCCGTGAAAGTATTTGAGTTTCTTCGATCTCTTTTATGCATGATTGCTTATATCCTCATATTTCTTCTCCGGTATTTGGGTTTTGTTTGGCCAACTTGATCTATTTATCTTGCAATGGGAAGATGTGCTTTGTAGTGGGTTCGATCTTACGGTGCTTGATCCCAGTGACAGAAGGGGAACCGACACGTATGTATCGTTGCTACTAAGGATAAAACGATGAGGTCTATCTCTACATAGATAGATCTTGTCTACATCATGTCATCGTTCTTATTGCATTACTCTGTTTCTCCATGAACTTAATACACTAGATGCATGCTGGATAGCGGTCGATGTGTGGAGTAATAGTAGTAGATGCAGGTAGGAGTCGGTCTACTAATCTTAGACGTGATGCCTATGTAATGATCATTGCCTGGATATTGTCATGAGTATTTGAAGCTCTATCAATTGCCCAACAGTAATTTGTTCACCCACCATTTTCTATTTTTCTCGAGAGAAGCCACTAGTGAAACCTACGGCCCCCGGGTCTCTTTCTCATATTATTTGCCTTTGCGATATACTTTTATTTGCTTTTATTTTCAGATCTATTAATCCAAAAACCCAAAAATACTTTGCTGCACTTTATTTTATTCGCGATCTATTTATTCAATCTCTTACAACTTTTTCCCGTCACGCACCAATTTCTGGCACTGTTACCCGAGAGGGATTGACAACCCCTTTAACACGTCGGGTTGCGACGATTTGTTATTTGTGTGCAGGGGCTGTTTACGTTGTGTTGCTTGGTTCTCCTACTGGTTCGATAAACTTGGCTTCATATCTGAGGGAAATACCTACCGCCGTTGTGCTGCATCATCCCTTTTCTCTTTGGGGAAATACCGACGTAGCTTCAAGCGACATCAGGTACGTGGACACACTCTCCCCCTCTCGTTGCTATGCATCTCCTAGATAGATCTTGTGTGAGCGTAGGATTTTCTTAAAAATTGCATCTTGTGTTCCCCAATAGTGGCATCTGAGCCAGGTCTATGCGTAGATGATATGCACGAGTAGAACACAAAGAGTTGTGGGCGGTGATAGTCATACTTCTTACCACAAACGTCTTATTTTGATTCAACGGTATTGTTGGATGAAGCGGCCCGGACCAACCTTACATGACCACGTTCATGAGACCGGTTCCACCGACATACATGCAACTTGTTTTGCATAAAGGTGGCTGGCGGGTATCTGTTTCTCCAACTTTAGTTGAATCGAATTTGACTATGGCCGGTCCTTGTTGAAGGTTAAAACAACAAACTTGACGAAACAACATTGTGGTTTTCATGCGTAGGTAAGAACGGTTCTTACTAGAAACCCGTAGCAGCCACATAAAACTTGCAACAACAAAGTAGAGGACGTCTAACTTGTTTTTGCAGGGCATGTTGTGATGTGATATGGTCAAGACATAATGTGATATATGTTGTTGTATGAGATGATGATGTTTCGTAAAAGTTATAGGCAACTAGCAGGAGCCTTATGGTTGTCGCTTTATTGTTTGAAATGCAATCGCCATGTAATTGCTTTACTTTGTCACTATGTGTTAGCTATCATTGTAGAAGCAATAGTTGGCAAGACGACAACGACACTACGATGGAGATCAAGGTGTCAAGCCGGTGACGGTGGAAATCATAAGAGTGCTCTGGAGATGAAGATCAAAGGCACAAGATGATGATGGCCATATCGTGTCACATATTTTGATTGCATGTGATGTTTATCTTTTATGCATCTTATTTTGCTTAGTACGGTGGTAGCATTATAAGATGATCCCTCACTAAAAATTTCAAGGTATAAGTGTTCTCCCTGAGTATGCACCGTTGCGACAGTTCTTCATACCGAGACACCACGTGATGATCGGGTGTGATAAGCTCTACATTCAGATACAACGGGTGCAAGAGTGTTTTGTACATGTGGAATACTCGGGTTAAAAATGAAGAGCTGCTACATCTTGAGCTTGCGTTGGTTTTCCACGAAGAGGAAGGGATGATGCAGCAGAGTAACGTAAGTATTTCCCTCAGTTTTTGAGAACCAAGGTATCAATCTAGTAGGAGGCCATGCTCAAGTCCCTCGTACCTGCACAAAATGATAGCTACTCGCAACCAACGCGATTAGGGGTTGTCAATCCCTTCACGGTCACTTACGAGAGTGAGATCTGATAGATATAATATTTTTGGTATTTTTGGTATAAAGATGCAAAGTAAAAAGTAAAGGCAAAGTAAAAAAGCAAAGCAAGATTAAAGTGGTGGAGATTGATATGATGAGAATAGACCCGGGGCCATAGGTTTCACTAGTGGCTTCTGTCAAGAGCATAAGTATTCTACGGTGGGTGAACAAATTACTGTTGAGCAATTGACAGAATTGAGCATAGTTATGAGAATATCTAGGCATGATCATCTATATAGGCATCACGTCCCTGACAAGTAGACCGAAACGATTCTGCATCTACTACTATTACTCCACTCATCGACCGCTATCCAGCATGCATCTAGAGTATTAAGTTAAAAATAGAGTAACGCCTTAAGCAAGATGACATGATGTAGAGAGATGAATTCAAGCAATATGAAATAAACCCCATCTTGTTATCCTCGATGGCAACGATGCAATACGTGCCTTGCTGCCCCTTCTGTCACTGGGAAAGGACAGCGCAAGATCGAACCCAAAGCTAAGCACTTCTCCCATGGCAAGAACTACCAATCTAGTTGGCCAAACCAAACGGATAATTCGAAGAGACTTGCAAAGATAACCAATCATACATAAAAGAATTCAAAGAAGATTCAAATATTATTCATAGATAGACTTGATCATAAATCCACAATTCATCGGTCTCAACAAACACACCGCAAAAAGAAGATTACATCGAATAGATCTCCACAAGAGAGGGGGAGAACTTTGTATTGAGATCCAAAAAGAGAGAAGAAGCCATCTAGCTACTAACTATGGACCCGAAGGTCTGAGGTAAACTACTCACACTTCATCGGAGAGGCTATGATGATGTAGAAGTCCTCCGTGATGACGGCCCTCTCTGGCGGAGCTCCGGAACAGGCCCCAAGATGAGATCTCGTGGATACAGAAAGTTGCGGTGGTGGAATTAGGTTTTTGGCACCTGTTCTGATCGTTTGGGGGTACATAGGTATATATAGGAGGAAGAAGTATGTCGGTGGAGCTCCGAGGGGCCCACGAGGCAGGGGGCGCGCCCCCCACCCTCGTGACCGCCTCTTTGATGCCTTGGCGTAGGGTCCAAGTCTCCTGGATCACGTTTGGTGAGAAAATCACGTTCCCGAAGGTTTTATTCCGTTTGGACTCCGTTTGATATTCCATTTCTTCGAAACACTGAAATAGGCAAAAAAAACAGCAATTCTGGGCTGGGCCTCCGGTTAATAGGTTAGTCCCAAAAATAATATAAAAGTGTAAAATAAAGCCCAATATAGTCCAAAACAGTAGATAATATAGCATGGAGCAATCAAAAATTATAGATACGTTGGAGACGTATCAGGCATCCCCAAGGTTAATTCCTGCTCGTCCTCGAGTAGGTAAATGATAAAAAGAGAATTTCTGATGCGGAGTGCTACTTGGCATAATTTCAATGCAAATCTTCTTCATTGTGATATGAATATTCAGATTCGAAAGATTCAAGACAAAAGTTTATATTGACATAAAAATAATAATACTTCAAGCATACTAACAAAGCAATTATGTCTTCTCAAAATAACATGGCCAAAGAAAGTTATCCCTACAAAATCATATAGTCTGGCTATGCTCTATCTTCACCACACAAAGTATTTAAATCATGCACAACCCCGATGACAAGCCAAGCAATTGTTTCATACTCTAACTTTTTCAAAACTTTTTCAATCTTCACGCAATACATGAGCGTGAGCCATGGATATAGCACTATAGGTGGAATAGAATGGTGGTTGTGGAGAAGACAAAAAGGAGAAGATAGTCTCACATCAACTGGGCGTATCAACGGGCTATGGAGATGCCCATCAATAGATATCAATGTGAGCGAGTAGGGATTGCCATGCAACGGATGCACTAGAGCTATAAGTATAGGAAAGCTCGTCAAAAGAAACTAAATGGGTGTGCATAAAACTTGCTTGCTCATGAAGACCTAGGGAAATTTGAGGAAGCCCATCATTGGAATATACAAGCCAAGTTCTATAATGAAATATTCCCACTAGTATATGAAAGTGATAACATGAGAGACTCTCTACTATGGTGCTACTTTGAAGCACAAGTGTGGTAAGAGGATAGTAACATTGTCCCTTCTCTCTTTTTCTCTCATTTTTTATTTTTATTTTTTTATTTGGGCCTTTTCTCTTTTTTTCCCTTTTTATAGCCTCTTTTTATTTGGGCTTCTTTGGCCTCTTTTTTATTCATTTTTCGTCCGGAGGCTCATCTCGACTTATGGGGGAATCATAGTCTCCATCATCCTTTCCTCACTGGGACAATGCTCTAATAATGATGATCATCACACTTTTATTTTTCTTACAACTCAACAATTACAACTCGATACTTAGAACAAAATATGACTCTATATGAATGCCTCCGACGGTGTACCAGGATATGCAATATGACAATGATGGAGTGTGTCATAATAAACGGAATGATGGAAAGTTGCCTGGCAATATATCTCGGAATGGCTATGGAGATGCCATAATAGGTAGGTATGGTGGCTGTTTTGAGGAAGGTATATGGTGGGTGTATGATACCGGCGAAAGGTGCGTGGTATTAGAGAGGCTAGCAAAGGTGGAAGGGTCATAAAGAACTCATATACTTATTGCAAAAATCTAGAAGTTATCAAAGCAAAGTATTACGTGCATGCTCCTATGGGGATAGATTGGTAGGAAAAGACCATCGCTCATCCCCGACCGCCACTCATAAGGAAGACAATCAATAAATAAATCATGCTCCGACTTCATCACATAACGGTTCACCATACGTGCATGCTACGGGAATCACAAACTTTGACACAAGTATTCTTTAAATTCACAACTACTCAACTAGCATGACCTTAATATTATCACCTCCATATCTCAAAACAATTAGCATACTTCAATCTTTTCTTAGTATTCAACACACTCAAAAAAAAGTTTCACAAATCTTGAATACCAAGCATATTATTATTAAGAAAATTACCATGCTATTAAGAGACTCTCAAAATAATTTAAGTGAAGCATGAGAGATCAATAATTTCTTTAAAACAAATCCACCGCCGTGCTCTAAAAGATCTAAGTGAAGCACATAGAGCAAAATTATAACGCTCAAAAGATATAAGTGAAGCACATCGAGCAAAACTACATAGCTCGAAAGATATAAGTGAAGCACATAGAGTATTCTATCAAATTTTAATTCATGTATGGCTCTCTGAATAGGTGTGTACAGCAAGGATGATTGTGGCATACTAAGACACAAAGACAAAAATAATACAAGACGCTCCAAGCAAAACACATATCATGTTGGTGAATAAAAATATAGCTCCAAGTAAATTACCGATGGAAGTGGACGAAAGATGTGATGCCTTCCGGGGCATCCCCAAGCTTTGACTTTTTGGTGTCCTTGGATTATCTTGGGGGTGCCATGGGAATCCCCAAGCTTAGGCTCTTGCCACTCCTTGTTCCGTAATCCATCAAAAGAATTCACCCAAAACTTGAAAACTTCACAACACAAAACTTAAAGTAGAAAACTCGTGAGCTCCGTTAGCGAAAGAAAACAAAAGACCACTTCAAGGTACTGTAATGAACTCATTATTTATTTATATTGGTGTTAAACCTACTTTATTCCAACTTCTCTATGGATTATAAAATATTTTACTAACCATAGATTCATCAAAATAAGCAAACAACACACGAAAAACAGAATCTGTCAAAAACAGAACAGTCTGTAGTAATCTGTAGCTAGCGCAACATCTGGAACCCAAACAATTCTAAAATAAATTTATGGACGTGAGGAATTTATCTATTAATCATCTGCAAAAATAGTTAACTAAATATCACCCTTCAAATAAAAATGACAGCAGTTCTTGTGAGCGCTAAAGTTTCTGTTTTTTTACAGCAAGTTCAACAAGACTTTCCCCAAGTCTTCCCAATGGTTCTACTTGGCACAAACACTAAATAAACAAAAAAAACACAACCAAAACAGAGGATAAATAATTTATTTATTACTAAACAGGAGCAAAAATCAAGGAATAAAAATAAAATTGGATTGCCTCCCAACAAGCGCTATCGTTTAACGCCCCTAGCTAGGCATAAAAGCGAGGATAGATCTAGGTATTGCCATCTTTGGTAGGCAATCTGTAAGTGGCTCTCATGATAGTTTCATATGGAAATTTCATTTTCTTTCTTGGAAAGTGTTCCATGCCCTTTTTTAATGTAAATTGAAATCTAATATTCCCTTCCTTCATATCAATAATCGCACCAACCGTTCTAAGGAAAGGTCTACCAAGAATAATAGGGCAAGAAGGATTGCAATCTATATCAAGAACAATGAAATCTACGGGCACATAATTCCTATTTGAAACAATAATAACATCATTAATCCTTCCCATAGGTTTCTTAATAGTAGAATCCGCAAGATGCAAGTTTAGAGAGCAATCATCAAAATTACGGAAATCTAGCAAATCACACAAAGTTTTGGGGATAGTGGAAACACTAGCACCCAAATCACACAAAGCATAAAACTCATGATCTTTAATTTTAATTTTAATAGTTGGTTCCCACTCATCATAGAGTTTTCTAGGGATAGAAACTTTCAACTCAAGTTTTTCTTCATAAGATTGCATCAAGGCATCAACAATATGTTCGGTGAAGGCTTTATGTTGACTATAAGCATGTGGAGAATTTAGCACTGATTGCAACAAGGAAATACAATCAATTAAAGAGCAACTTTCATAATTAAATTCCTTGAAATCCAATATAGTGGGTTTAGCAACATCTAGATTTTTATTTCTTTCAATCCCACTTTCATCAATTTCATCATAAAGATCTAAATACTCCGAATTTTTAGAACGCCTTCTAGGTAAAGGAAGATCATATTCAGTTTCATCAAGATTCATATTGCAAAACAAAGATTTAATAGGGGACACATCAATAACTTTTAGATCTTCATCTTTTTCATAGGAATTGGAAGAATATGCTTTAATAAAGGCATCTTTGGAAGCACGCATCCTAGCGGTTCTTTCCTTGCACTCATCAATGGAAATTTTCATGGCTTTGAGAGACTCATTGATATCATGCTTAGGAGGAATAGATCTAATCTTTAAAGAATCAATCTCAAGAGAAATTCTATCAACGTTCCTAGCCAAATCATCAACTTTAAGCAATTTCTCTTCAAGCAAAGCATTAAAATTCTATTGTGAATTCATAAAATCTTTAACACTATTCTCAAATTCAGAGGGCATCTTATTACAATTTCCATAAGAGTTGTTGTAGGAATTCCCATAATTATTAGAAGGATTACTAGGATATGGCCTAGGATTAAAATTCCCTCTATAAGTGTTGTTACCAAAATTATTCCTACCAACAAAATTCACATCCATAGATTCATTGTTATTCTCAATCAAGGTAGACAAAGGCATATCATTAGGATCAGAAGAAACACTCTTAGTAGCAAATAATTTCATAAGTTCATCCATCTTTCCACTCAAAACATTGATTTCTTCTATCGCATGCACTTTTTTTATTAGATGATCTTTCAGTATGCCATTGAGAATAATTAACCATAATATTATCTAGGAGTTTAGTAGCATCTCCTAAAGTGATTTCCATAAAAGTGCCTCCCGCGGCCGAATCTAAAAGATTTCTAGAAGAAAAATTCAATCCGGCATAAAAAATTTATATAATCATCCACAAATTCAAACCATGAGTAGGGCAATTACGTATCATTAATTTCATTCTCTCCCAAGCTTGTGCAACATGTTCATGATCAAGTTGCTTAAAGTTCATAATATCGTTCCCAAGAGAGATGATCTTAGCGGGAGGGAAATACTTAGAGATAAAAGCATCTTTGCACTTGTTCCAAGAATCAATACTATTTTTAGGCAAGGATCAAAACCAAGCTTTAGCACAATCTCTAAGCGAAAAAGGAAATAGCTTCAATTTAACGACATCATTATCGACATGTTTTTTCTTTTGCATATCACATAAATCAACGAAGCTATTCAGATGAGTAGCGACATCTTCACTAGGAAGGCCGACGAATTGATCTTTCATAACAAGATTCAACAAAGCAATATTGATTTCACAAGATTTAGTATTGGCAAGAGGAGCAATCGGAGTGCTAAGGAAATCATTATTATTGGTATTGGTGAAGTCACACAATTTGGTAGTATCTTGAGCCATCGCGACAAACAAGCAAACTAGCACACGAGCAAACAAAAAGGCAAACGGGAAAGAGAGGGAGGATAGAGAGAGAGGGCGAATAAAACGACAAGGGTGAAGTGGGGGAGAGAAAAACAAGAGGCAAATGGCAAATAATGTAATGCGAGAGATAGGGATTGTGATGGGTACTTGGTATGTTGACTTTTTGCGTAGACTCCCCGGCAACGGCGCCAGAAATCCTTCTTGCGACGTCTTGAGCTTGCGTTTGTTTTCCCCGAAGAGGAAGGGATGATGCAGCAGAGTAGCGTAAGTATTTCCCTCAGTTTTTGAGAACCAAAGTATCAATCCAATAGGAGGCCATGCTCAAGTCCCTCGTACCTGCACAAAACGATAGCTACTCGCAACCAACGCGATTAGGGGTTGTCAATCCCTTCACGGTCACTTATGAGAGTGAGATCTGATAGATATAATATTTTTGATATTTTTGGTATAGAGATGCAAAGTGAAAAGTAAAAGGCAAAGTAAAAAGCAAAGCAAGATTAAAGTGATGGAGATTGATATGATGAGAATAGACCCGGGGGCCATAGGTTTCACTAGTGGATTCTCTCAAGAGCATAATTATTCTACGGTGGGTGAACAAATTACTGTTGAGCAATTGACAGAATTGAGCATAGTTATGAGAATATCTAGGCATGATCATGTATATAGGCATCACATCCGTGACAAGTAGACCGTAACGATTCTGCATCTACTACTATTACTCCACTCATCGACCGCTATCCAGCATGCATCTAGAGTATTAAGTTAAAAACAGAGTAACACCTTAAGCAAGATGACATGATGTAGAGAGATGAATTCATGCAATATGAAATAAACCCCATCTTGTTATCCTCGATGGCAACGATGCAATACGTGCCTTGCTGCCCCTTCTGTCACTGGGAAAGGACACCGCAAGATCGAACCCAAAGCTAAGCACTTCTCCCATGGCAAGAACTACCAATCTAGTTGGCTAATCCAAACGGATAATTCGAAGATAGACTTGATCATAACCCCACAATTCATCGGTCTCAACAATCACACCGCAAAAATAAGATTACATCGAATAGATCTCCACAAGAGAGGGGGAGAACTTTGTATTGAGATCCAAAAAGAGAGAAGAAGCCATCTAGCTACTAACTATGGACCCGAAGGTCTGAGGTAAACTACTCACACTTCATCGGAGAGGCTATGATGATGTAGAAGCCCTCTGTGATGACGGCCCTCTCCGGCGGAGCTCCGGAACAGGCCCCAAGATGGGATCTCGTGGATACAGAAAGTTGCGGTGGTGGAATTAGGTTTTTGGCTCCTGTTCTGATCGTTTGGGGGTACGTAGGTATATATAGGAGGAAGAAGTACATCGGTGGAGCTCCGAGGGGCCCACAAGGCAGGGGGGCACGCCCTAGGGGGGGCGCCCCCCACCCTCGTGACCGCCTCTCTGATGCCTTGGCGTAGGGTCCAAGTCTCCTGGATCATGTTCGATGAGAAAATCACGTTCCCGAAGGTTTTATTCCGTTTGGACTTCGCTTGATATTACGTTTCTTCGAAACACTGAAATAGGCAAAAAAACAGCAATTCTGGGCTGGGCCTCCGGTTAATAGGTTAGTCCCAAAAATAATATAAAAGTTGAAACTAAAGCCCAATATAGTCCAAAACAGTAGATAATATAGCATGGAGCAATCAAAAATTATAGATACGTTGGAGACATATCAAGAGCCTAGCATGTACAGACATGGCCTCGGAACATTGGAGACCGAAAGGTCAAACATGAATCATATAGTAAATATGATCAACATAGAGATGTTCACCATGGAAAACTACTCCATCTCACGTGATGATCGGACATGATTTAGTTGATATGGATCACGTGATCATTTAGAAGACTCGAGGGATGTCTATCTAAGTGGGAGTTCTTAAGTAATATGATTAATTGAACTTAATTTATCATGAACTTAGTCCTGATATTATTTTCATATCTATGTTGTAGCTCAATAGCTCGTGTTTAGCTCCCTGTTTTATTATGTTCCTCGAGAAAACTAATTTGAAAGTTCATAGTAGCACCGATGCGGGCTGGGTCCGTGATCTGAGGATTATCCTCTTTGCTGTACAGAAGAATTGTGTCCTTGATGCACTACTAGGTGACAGACCTATTGTAGGAGCAGATGCCAACGTTATGAACGTTTGACAAGCTCGGTATGATGACTACTTGATAGTTTAGTGCACCATGCTTTACGTCTTAGAACCGGGACTTCAAAAACGTTTTGAACACCATGGAGCATATAAGATGTTCCAAGAGTTGAAATTGGTATTTCAGACTCATGCCAGTGTTAAGAGGTATGAGACCTCTGACAAGTACTTTGCCTACAAGATGGAGGAGAATAGCTCAGCTAGTGAGCATGTGCTCAGAATGTCTGGGTACTACAATTGCTTGAATCAAGTGGGAGTTAATCTTCCAGATAAGATAGTGATTTACAAAGTTCTTTAGTCACTATCACCAAGTTACTAGAACTTCGTGATGAACTATAATATGCAAGGGATAACAAAAAATGATTCCCAAGCTCTTCGCGATGCTGCAATCGGCGAAGGTAGAAATCAAGAAATAGCATCAATTGTTGATGGTTAACAAGGCCACTAGTTTCAAGAAAAAGGCAAGGAAAGGAAAGGGAACTTCAAGAAGAATGGCAAGCAAGTTGCCACTCCCGTGAAGAAGCCCAAAGCTAGATCCAAACCTGAAACTGAGTGCTTCTACTGCAAAGGAAATGGTCACGGGAGGCGGAACTACCCCAAAAACTTGATATACATATTATTGTTGTGTACTTGTAGCCCCTGGGTATTTGATACCGGTTCAGTTGCAAATATTTGCAACTCGAAAGATGAGTTGAAAAATGAACAAATACTAGTTGAGGGCGACGTGATGATGTGTGTTGGAAGTGATTCCAAGGTTGATAGGATCACCATCACACACTCCCTTTACCTTCGGGATTAGTGTTGAACCTAAAATAAATGTTATTTGGTGTTTGCGTTGAGCATGAATATGATTGGATCATGTTTATTGCAATATGGTTATTCATTTAAGTCAAAGAATAATTGTTATTCTGTTTATATGAATAAAACCTTATGTGGTCATACACCCAAGGTGAATGGTTTTATTGAATCTCGATCATAGTGATACACATATTCATAATATTGATGCCAAAAATCGCAAATTTGATAATGATAGTGCAACATACTAGTGGCACTGTCGGTTAGGTCATATTGGTGTAAAGCGCATGAAGAAACTCCATGCGGATGGACTTTTGGAATCACTTGATTATGAATCATTTGATGCTTGCGAACCATGCCTCATGGGAAATATGACCAAGACTTTGGTCTCTGAAGCAATGGAGCGAGCCACTGGCTTATTGGAAATAATATATACCGATGTATGCGGTCCGATGAGTGTAGAGGCTCGTGGCGGGTATCGTTATTTTCTAACCTTCACAGATGATTTGAGTAGACATGGGTTCATCTACTTGATGAAACACAAGTCTGAAATATTTGAAAAGTTCAATGAATTTTAGAGTGAAGTGGAGAATCATCGTAACAAGAAAATAAAATTCTATGATCTGATCGCGGAGGCGAATATTTGAGCTACGAGTTTAGCCTTCATTTAAAACAATGTGGAATAGTTTCACAACTCATGCCACCTGGAACACCACAGCGTAATGGTGTGTCCGAACGTCATAACCATACTTTATTGGATATTGTGCGATCTATAATGTCTCTTACCGACCACTATCATTTTGGGGTTATGCATTAGAGATAGCTGCATTCACGTTAAATAGGGCAACGTCTAAATCTGTTGAGATGACATAGTATGAACTGTGGTTTGGCAAGAAACCTAAGCTGTCGTTTCTTAAAGTTTGGGGTTGAGATGCTTATGTGAAAATGCTTCAGCCTCATAAGCTCAAACCCAAATCGGAGAAGAGTGTCTTCATAGGATACCCAAAAGAAATTGTTGGGTACACCTTATATCACATATCCAAAGGCAAGATCTTTTGGATCCTTCCTAGAGAAGGAATTTCTCTCGAAAGAAGTGAGTGGGAGGAAAGTAGAACTTGATGAGGTAATTGTACCTTCTCTCAAATTGGATAGTAGCTCATCATAGAAGCGTTCCCGTGATGCCTACACCAACTAGAGAGGAAGGTAATGATAATGATCAGGAAACTTCAGATCAAGTTACTACTGAACCTCATAGGTTAACCAGAGCATGTTCCGCACCAGAGTGGTATGGTAATCCTATTCTGGAAGTCATGTTACTAGACCATGACGAACCTACGAACTATGAGGAAGCGATGATGAGCCCTGATTCCGATAAATGGCTTGAGGCCATGAAATCTGAGATAGGATCCATGTATGAGAACAAAGTGTGGACTTTGGTGGACTTCCCCGATGATCGGCAAGCCATTGAGAATAAATGGATCTTCAAGAGGAATACAGACGCTGATGGTAGTGTTACTATCTACAAAGCTCGGCTCGTTGCAAAAGATTTTCGACAAGTTCAAGGTGTTGACTACGATGAGGTTTTCTCACTTGTAGTGATGCTTAAGTCTGTCCAAATCATGTTAGCAATTACCACATTTTATGAAATCTAGCAAATGGATGTCAAAATTGCATTCCTTAATGGATTTCTTAATGAAGAGTTGTATATGATGCAACCAGAAGGTTTTATCGATCCTAAAGGTGCTAACAAAGTGTGCAAACTCCAGCGATCCATCTATGGACTAGTGCAAGCATCTCGGAGTTGGAATATACGCTTTGATAAGGTGATCAAAGCATATGGTTTTATACAAACTTATGGTGAAGCCCGTATTTACAAGAAAGTGAGTGGGAGCTCTGTAGCATTTCTGATGTTATATGTGGATGACATATTGTTGATTGGAAATGATATAGAATTTCTAGATAGCATAAAAGGATACTTGAATAAGAAAAAAATTCAATGAAAGACCTCGGTGAAGCTACTTATATATTGGGCATCAAGATCTATAGGGATAGATCGAGATGCTTAATAGGACCTTCACAAAGCACATACCTTGACAAGATTTTGAAGAAGTTCAAAATGGATCAGTCAAAGAAAGGGTTCTTGCCTATGTTGCAAGGTGTGAAGTTGAGTAAGACTCAAAGCCCGACCACGACAGAAAATAGAGAGAGAATGAAAGTCATTCCCTATGCCTCAGCCATAGGTTCTATAAAGTATGCCATGCTATGTGCTAGACCTATTGTATACCTTGCCATGAGTTTGGCAAGGGAGAACAATAGTGATCTGGGAATAGATCACTAGACAACGGTCAAAATTATCCTTAGAGGACTAAGGAAATATTTCTCAGTTATGGAGGTGATAAAGAGTTCATCGTAAAGAGTTACGTCGATGCAAGCTTTGACACCGATCAGGATGACTCTGAGTCTCGATCTGGATACATATTGAAAGTGGGAGCATTTAGCTAGAGTAGCTCCGTGCAGAGTATTGTAGACATAGAAATTTGCAAAATACATACGGATCTGAATGTGGCAGACCCGTTGAATAAACCTCTCTCACAAGCAAAACATGATCACACCTTAGTACTCTTCCGGTGTTAATCACATGGCGATGTGAACTAGATTACTGACTCTAGTAAACCCTTTGGGTGTTGGTCGCATGGCGATGTGAACTATGGGTGTTAATCACATGGTAATGTGAACTATTGGTGTTAACTCACATGGCGATGTGAACTAGATTATTGACTCTAGTGCAAGTGAGAGACTGAAGGAAATATGCCCTAGAGGCAATAATAAAGTTGTTATTCTATATTTCCTTATATCATGATAAATGTTTATTATTCATGCTAGAATTGTATTAACCGGAAACTTGATACATGTGTGGATAGATAGACAAAACACCGTGTCCCTAGTAAGCCTCTACTAGACTAGCTCGTTAACCAAAGATGGTTAAGTTTTCTAACCATAGACATGTGTTGTCATTTTGATGAACGGGATCACATCATTAGGAGAATGATGTGATGGACAAGACCCATCCGTTAGCTTAGCATATTGATCATTCAGAATTATTGCTATTGCTTTCTTCATGTCAAATACATATTCCTTCGACTATGAGATTATGCAACTCCCAAATACCAGAGAAATGCCTTGTGTTCTATCAAACGTCACAACGTAATTGGGTGATTATAAAGATGCTCTACAGGTATCTCCAAAGGTGTTTGTTGGGTTGGCATAGATCGAGATTAGGATTTGTCACTCCGAGTATCAGAGAGGTGTCTCTGGGCCCTCTCGGTAATGCACATCATAAGAAGCCTTGCAAGCAAAGTAACTAATGAGTTAGTTGCAGGATGTTGTATTACGGGACGGGTAAAGAGACTTGCCGGTAATGAGACTGAACTAGGTATGAAGATACCGACGATCGAATCTTGGGCAAGTAACATACCGTTGACAAAGGGAATAACGTATGTTGTCATAATGGTTTGACTGATAAAGATCTTCGTAGAATATGCGGGAACCAATATGAGCATCTAGGTTCTGTTGTTGGTTATTGACTGGAGAGGTGTCTCGGTCAAGTCTACATAGTTCTCGAACCCGTAGGGTCCGCACGCTTAATGTTCGATGACGATTCTGTATTCTATGAGTTATGTCATTTGGTGACCGAAGGTTGTTCGGAGTCCCGGATGAGATCACGGAAATGACGAGGAGTGTCGAAATGGTCGAGAGGTAAAGATTCATATATAGTACGATAGTATTCGGACACCGAAAGTGTTCTGGGGGTATCGGGTACATATCGGGTCACCGGAAGGGGTTCCGGGCAACCCCCGGCAAGCTATATGGGCCTAATGGGCCAAGAGTTGGACAGACCAGGCCCAAAAGGGGCTGGTGCGCCCCCTATAGGCTGAATAGGAGGAGAAGGAAAGGAAGGGAAGGGAGAAAGAAAGGGGAGGATTCGGCCTCCCCCTTTCCTTCCCCTCCCCCTTCTCTTTCCTTCCCCCTTCGATGGATATGGAACGGGGGATGCCGACTTGGAGGAGGCGCCCAAGTAGGATTACTCCTACTTGGGGCGCCCCTTGCAGCCCCTCTCCCTCTCCCTCCTATATATATGTGGGGGGCACCTCTAGAAAACACAACATTGATTCCTAGCCGTGTGCGACGCCCCTCTCCACAGTTTACGCCTTCGGTCATATTCACATAGTGCTTAGGCGGAACCTGCGCGGATTACTTCACCATCACTGTCACCACACTGTCGTGCTGACGGAAATCTCCCTCGACACTTTGCTGGATCAAGAGTTCGAGGGACATCATCGAACCGAACATGTGCAGAACTGGGAGGTGTCGTACATTCGGTGCTTGATCGGTCGAAATGAGAAGAAGTTCAACTACATCAACCACGTTGTCAAACACTTCTGCTTTCGGTCGACGAGGGTACGTGGACACACTCTCCCCCTCTCATTGCTATGCATCTCCTATATAGATCTTGCGTGAGCATATGATTTCTTTTTTTTTGAAATTGCATGCTGCATTCCCCAGCAAAATACCCAGGGGCTACTATGTACAATAGTAAAGTACACATCAATAACATGTATATCAAATATACCTTTGTTCACTTTGCTGTCCTTCTTATCCACCAAGGTTTTTGGGGCAGTTCCGCCTCTAGTAACCATTTCCTTTGCAGTAGAAGCACTCAATTTCAGGTTTGGGTCTAGCTTTCGGCTTCTTCACGGGAGTGATAACTTTCTTCGCATTCTTCTTGAAGTTCTATTTATTTCCCTTGCCCCTTTTCTTGAAACTAGTGGTCTTGTTAACCATCAACACTTGATGCTATTTCTTGATTTCTACCTTCACCGATTTCAGCATCGCGAAGAGCTTGGGAATCGTTTTAGTCAACCCATGCATATTATAGTTCATCACGAAGTTCTAGTAACTTGGTGATAGTGACTACAAAACTCTGTCAATCACTATCTTATCTGAAAGATTAACTCCCACTTGATTCAAGCGATTGTAGTACCCAGACATTTTGAGCACATGCTCACTAGCTGAGCTATTCTCCTCCATCGTGTAGGCAAAGTACTTGTCAGAGGTCTCATACCTCTTCACACGGGCATGAGTCTGAAATAACACTTTTAGTTTTTGGAACATCTCATATGCTCCATGGCATTCAAAACATTTTTGAAGTCCCAGTTCTAAGACGTAAAGCATGGCGCACTAAACTATCAAGTAATCATCATACCAAGCTTGTCAAATGTTCATAGCATCTGCATCTGCTCCTGCAATAGGTCTGTCACCTAGCGGTGCATTAAGGACATAATTCTTCTGTGCAGCAATGAGGATAATCCTCAGATCACGGACCCAGTTCACATCATTGCTACTACCATCTATCAAGTTAGTTTTCTCTAGGAACATATCAAAAAACATAGGGGAGCTAAAACGCGAGCTATTGATCTACAACATAGATATGCAAATACTATCAGGACTAAGTTTATGATAAATTAAGTTCAATTAATCATATTACTTAAGAACTAATCATATTACTTAGATTGACATCCATCAAGTCATCTAAATGATACGTGATCCAAATCAACTAAACCATGTCTGATCATCACGTGAGTTGGAGTAGTCATCAATGGTGGACATCTCTATGTTGATCATATCTACTATATGATTCACGTTCGACCTTTCGGTATCTAGTGTTCCGAGGCCATGTCTGTACATGCCAAGCTTTTCAAGTTTAACATGAGTATTCTGCATCTGCAAAACTTTCTTGCACCCGTTGTATGTGAACGTAGAGTCTATCACACCCGATCATCACGTGGTGTCTCAACACGACGAACTGTCGCAATGGTGCATACTCCGGGAGAACACTTATACCTTGAAATTTTAGTTAAGGGATCATCTTATAATGCTACCACCATACTAAGAAAAATAAGATGCATAAAAGATAAAAATCACATGCAATCAAAATATGTGACATGATATGGCCATCATCATATTGTGCTTTTGATCTCCATCCACTGGTGCGCGTCGGTCCTAAACAAACAGTTTTTACCCCTTTCTGCGACGACATTCGGAACCATCACCAAGTGAGTGTGGGCGATAGGTGGGTCCTTCCCACACGACCCAGAAACCGTCAAGGATAGGGAGCCTTGATGCATATAGTTGTCCCTATATAACCGTTTCCGATATCTCGAATATCCCGAACGCTTCATCCTTGCTACTCGTTTGTGCTCGCATTGCCATCGCAGTCGGATTTTTGTGGTTCTGCCTAAAACCAGGCAGATTCTAGGCACGGGAGCTTTCCAGGCAGAATCTAGGCACGGGAGATTTACGATGCCTGGAACATCACAAACAGTTCATGATTACAAACCGTGTACGATAGGTAGACAATCACACACATTTAGTTGTCCTGCACCGTATGTGATAGTGTCTGACATCACACACGCTTTGCGAACGGCAACTGTGTGCATGCTTGCACACTTTTCCTCTCTGTGAACCGTCTCGGATTATGGTGTATATCGAAACGTTTGTGTTTTACCAACCCTGTGTGCCGTAATGACCTGCACAACGTAATTTCACCCTAATTTAATTGCTGTTATTTAAAATTGTACCTAATTTAAACTTGAAAGTAGGCTATAGATTTATTCATATCCATCATGTTCAAACAACCAATGCATTATTCGATTCACTGGTACATATGTTTAAGAATTACATAAGCACCAAATAAAGAATGATGTACAAGGGTTCTATACTTGTACTATTACAGATGGTAAAGAAAGAGGCGATAGACATTCCAGTTGTTGAACAAGGTGAAGCGGAATGGCCCTATTGTGCTCTCCTGGATGCAGAAGGCATGCATGACTCTAGTCCAACCCCTTGTGATGTCCGGCCACCAATCATGTAGTTTGAGAGGTAATCTTGAGTAAACTGCTTCAGGATCCACTGCAAAAGAAAAAAGATTCAGATATTGTCATCTAACACAACTCATTACGGGCAATAAAAACCATCCTGCAGTTCACTGTTGTCTTGCATAAAGTGTAAACAAATAGTTCGATTGACATCTTTTGACCCATTTTAGTAACAATCTTTATCAGTTTCCTCACTTGATGTTGGTTCATGAATATCTCATTGCCCCATGCGCAGAAAGGGTGGAAGTGTGGATCTTTGGCAATGATATATGTACCTAAAAGCACCAAGTTAATATTAGGAGCTAAACAACTATTGAAAAATGATGTAGTACAACATTCCATCCATCCCATTATATAAGATTTTATTACATGTGTATCTAGACATCATCAGAACATTAAGGTAACACTCTTCCTTTTTGCTATGTACCCTAGAATTGCATATTTAGTCATTCAGTACAATGCATGTTGCTAAACAACAATTGCAAAACGAAAATGCATGTTAACTGCAATATCCTTAACAGCAACCAAATATCGTAATTCATAGTGGTATTGTTGAAACTGTTATTGATGAAATTGAACTACACAGCAAATAGTTGCACATATTGAGCATCACATTGTGAAGAACTGAAATAAACAAGTCATAAGGACATCTCTAGGCTAAACTACTTTCAGTCGAAGTAGAGGTCGAGCCAATCCTTCCTCGTCATGTACTGTGTGCCGCGAGCCGGGTCCGGGCCAGTACCGTCGTTGGGGAAGGCACTCCTCCACTCGTCGACGTCGATCTCCTCATCCCGGGGGCCCACCTTGACGCCCTCCGCGCCGGCGTCGCCGCCGCCTTCGACCTCGTCATCAGAGGAGAGCGCGATAACCTCGCCGACCTCCGCGCCACTGTCCTTGCTACCTACGACCTCGTCATCGGAGGAGAGCACGATAACCTCGCCGCCCTCCACGCCAGCAAAGATCGCCCGCCCCGCCTCCACGAGCTCCGGGTGCTGTCGGCGGAGCTCTTGCATGTAGGCCTCGTCGACGGCCTCGGCCTCAAGACGCTCCCACGCCTCGCGGTCCTCCCGCGCCATAGCCGAGCTCACCACCCCTGGCTCCGGCGGAACAAGGTGGATCGGACGTGTGCCGAAGGGGAAATTGAGCCTAGCCGCCGCGCCGTGGTAGCGGACCTACCAACGGTCGTACTCCATGGCCGCGAGCTCGGCTGTGTGGAAGCTACCATGCCACCGGCGGGTGTGGGTCTCTTGATCTGTAATCTCGGTGACCCACGTCCCCCACCGCCGCTGCCGGACCCCGAGGTAGGACTTCGTCGGTTGCCGGGTTTGGGGGAGGACGGGGAAGTCCTCGAACCGGCGTAGGGGCGCGGCGGCGGGCGGATCGGGGGACCGGCGACGGTGGATCGGGCCCACGGAGGACGACGGGGACACCTCGGCGGCCACCTCACAGGCATCGGGCGAAAAGGTCACGATAAACCTCTTTTTGGCCATTGGCTACTCGAGCTCCCCTGCACACAGGCAGAGGTTGAGGATGGAGGCGCCGGTGATGGCGGCGACCTACCAATGGTTTCGAGGGTTGTGTGTGTCTGTGTGAGCGGAGGTTGTATTTGAGGAAATACTGCGGCAACTGAAAATTTTACTAGGCGGGAGTAACAAGGCGAGGCTACTGAAATTTTGGATTAAGGGCGAGCAGATATTTTTGAGATTGCGAGGGATGCAGAGGCGGGAGTAAAATGTCGGGCTACTAAAAATTTGAATCAAGGGACTAAAGGAGAGAGGGATGCAGAGGTGGGAGTTTTGGGGGAGCGAGCTAGTGTGCTTGACACGCCGGCTGTGGACTGTAGCCGACGCACCTTCTCGCATAAGCCATAGCCGTACTATACACCAACGGTGCTCCAAGATATTTTGTACTACATCTCACACGGTTGGTGAGAACAAACTGTGTGGGATCTAGTTGATTTGAATTACAAAATGGGGTCACAACAGCAATGGACGGTGTTTGAATTGCTAGACCTTTTATCTGCAGTGAACATGCAACTGTATGTGTGTCGTAAAAGAATTGGAATTATTCAGGGTTCATTTGGACATTTCATACATTAAACTGGTTTTCTAGCCATTTCAGGTGCACAATTCAAAATTAAACTACATGCACATGCTCTGGTGCATACAAATTGGTTGAAAAATCAAATATGTGTCCTTCATTGCATACAAATTTTTCGGGGTTGGTTTGGCCTTTTTTATACATTGACTAGGTTTTCTAGGCATTTTATGTGTATAATTCAAATTTGAACTACACGCACATGCTCCAATGCACTAAAGTTGGTTGAAAAATCACATGTATGTCCTTGGGTGAATTTCTAGGTCCCATGCAAGAGATGGAAATGAATTTCAAACACCATGGCACTGTTGATTACCGACAAAACATTGAGATACCTGGTTTTTAAATTCTAGTAAATCCAAAACTCGTCTAAAATTCATGAAACTTGGCATGCGATCATGCAGCGGCATCAACATGCCGTGGTGAAAATTTTGTCCCATTTGGGGCAGGTTTGGGTATAAGCTTCTCACGAACCAGAGCTTCTCACAACAAGCATGATGGTTTCGATAGGGAACGTACCACCTTTGGGGCCGAGACGATATCCGTTGCCTCTTATTGCTTTCAAAAACGTTCTAGTGTCAACATAGAACAACAAGAGTGTTGTGTTCAATCTTGGAATTTTTTGGGGTTCGTTTGGCCTTTTTTATACATTAACTGGGTTTTATAGGCATTTTATGTGCATACTTCAAATTTGAACTACAAGCACATGCTCCAATGCACCAAAGTTGGTTGAAAATCACATGTGTGTCCTGGGTGAATTTCTAGGTCCCATGCAAGAGATGGAAAGAATTTCAAACACCAGGGCACTATTGATTGTCGGCAAAACTTTGAGATGCCTGGTTCTTAAATTCTAGTAAATCCAAAAATCGTCTGAAATTCATGAAACTTCACATGCTATCATGGAGCGGCATCAACATGTCATGGTGAAAATTTTGTCCCATTTGGGGCAGGTTTGGGTATAAGCTTCTCACAACAAGCATGATGGTTTCTATAGGGAACGTACCACCTTTGGAGACGAGATGATATCCGTTGCCTCTTATTGCTTTCGAAAAATTTCTAGTGTCAACATAGAACAACAGGAGTGTTGTGTTCAATCTTGGAATTTTCCGGGGTTCGTTTGGCCTTTTTTATACATTAACTGGGTTTTCTAGGCATTTTATGTGCATAATTCAAATTTGAATTACAAGCACATACTCCAATGCACCAAAGTTGGTTCAAAAATCACATGTGTGTCCTTGGGTGAATTTCTAGGTCCCATGCAAGAGATAGGAATGAAATTCAAACACCATGGCACTGTTGATTGCCGGCAAAACATTGAGATGACTAGTTTTTAAATTCTAGTAAATCCAAAACTCGTCTGAAACTCATGAAACTTGGCATGCTATCATGGAGCGGCATCAACATGCCATGGTGAAAATTTTGTCCCATTTGGGGCAGGTTCGGGCATAAGCTTCTCACAAACCAGAGCTTCTCACAATAAGCATGATGGTTTCGATAGGGAACGTACCACCTTTGGTGACGGGACGATATCCGTTGCCTCTTATTGTTTTCAAAAAAAATTCTAGTGTCAACATAGAACAACAGGAGTGTTGTGTTCAATCTTGGAATTTTTTGGGGTTCGTTTGGCCTTTTTATACATTAACTGGGTTTTCTAGGCATTTTATGTGCATAATTCAAATTTGAACTACAAGCACATGCTCCAATGCACGAGTGTTGTGTCAATTTTTGTGATTTTTCGGGGTTCATTTGGACATTTTTATGCATTAACTGGGTTTTCTAGGCATTTTATGTGCATAATTCAAATTTGAACTACAAGCACATGCTCCAATGCACTAAGGTTGGTTGAAAATCTAATATGTGTCCTTGGGTGAATTTCTAGGTCCCATGCAAGAGATGGGAATGAAATTCAAACACCAGGGCACTTTTGATTGCCGACAAAACATTGAGATGCCTGGTTTTTATATTATAGTAAATCCAAAACTCGTATGAAATTCATGAAACTTGGCATGTTATCATGGAGCAGCATCAACATGCCGTGTTAAAAAATTTGTCCCATTTGTGGTAGGTTTGGGTATATGCTTCTCACAAACCAGAGCTTCTCACAACAAGCATGATGGTTTCGGTAGGGAACGTCCCACCTTTGGGGACGAAACGATATCCATTGCCTCTTATTGCTTTCAAAAAATTTCTCGTGTCAACATTAACAACAGGAGTGTTGTGTCAATTTTTGGGGGTTCCTTTGGACATTTTTATGCATTAACTGAGTTTTCAATGCATTTATGTGCATAATTCAAATTTGAACTACATGCACATGCTCCAGTGCATATAAGTTGTTGAAAAATTAAATCTGTGTCCTTGGGTGCATGCTTTGGTCCCATGCAAGAAATGGGAATGAATTTCAAACACCAGGGCACCGTTGATTGCCGACAAAATATTGAGATGCCTCATTTTAAAATTCTAGTAAATCCAAAACTCGTCTGAAATTCATGAAACTTGGCATTCTTTCATGGAGCGGCATCAACATGCCATGGTAAAAAAAAATTCCAGTTTGGGGTAGGTTTGGGTATATGCTTCTCACAAACCAGAGCTTCTCACAACAAGCTTCACGGTTTCAGTAGGGAACGTCCCATCTTTGGGGCCGAAACGATATCCACTGCCTCTTATTGCTTCCAATTTTTTTCTCGTGTCAACATAAAACAACATGAGTGTTGTGTCAATTTTTGTGATTTTTCGGGGTTCTTTTGGACATTTTTACGCATTAACTGAGTTTCCAATGCATTTATGTGTATAATTCAAATTTGAACTACATGCACATGCTCCAGTGCATATAAATTGGTTGAAAAATCAAATTTGTGTCCTTGGGTGCATGCTTAGGTCCCATGCAATAAATGAGAATGAATTTCAAACACCAGGGCACCGTTGATTGCCGACAAAAAATTGAGATGCCTAGTTTTTAAATTCTAGTAAATTCAAACCGTCTGAAATTCATGAAACTTGGCATGCTATCATGGAATGGCGCCCGACATGATGTGGTATTTTTTGTGTCCATTTTGAGAGAAGGCACACTCGAACAATGATAGCCAACAAAGGCATTTGAGAAAATAGCTTCCACTTAATATCTCAAACATTTGTATAATTCAAAACGTATGCGTTCTGTTTACCATTCACGTGATGCCACATATATTGGTTTTAATGGCTGTAAGAGGTGTCGTGCGGACAGCTGCTTGACCTTGACTGAACGGGAGGCCTGCGAGCATTGTCCGGTGCACAGGCTGACCGAGAGGCGTGCAAGCTGTCCTCTAATGCGCAGGCTCATCGGGAAGGATGAGAGCTTTACGCTGCCCAGGCTCACTGGGAAGCGAGCCCTTTGACTTCCATGGCCGCCCGCCTTCCTCTCCATTAATGGCGCCCGAGCCGCTGTTTAATACGGGCAGCTTTACTGTTCGCCTCCCATTCCCCTCCCCCCCTGTAGACCTCCACCGCCATGGCGCAGAATGATCATCTGCCACTAGTCTTCAAGTTTGGTGAAGTAGACTCCGAGACGGAGGAGATAGAAAATAAGGAGGGATGGGGCCTCATGGACATGGCCCAGAACGTGCTGGCCGCGGCGGTTGCTGCCCCCGCTCCCGTCAAATCTCCCATCCACGCGCCCACGCCAGCGACCATCCCCGTAGCATTGACGGGCTGGTCGCCGAGCACTATCGCAGAGCTGGAAGCCGCGGGCGTGAGCGAGGTCTCCGCGGACCCGCATGAGCTTGTGTACATGCCAGCGCCCGTGCCCGTTCCCGTGCGCGCACCTCCACCCACCGTGCCGCCAGCCCCCGTGCGTTTGGCTGCATCCGCCGCGCCCATGCGCGCCCCTCCACCCACCACGGTGCCGCTCCCCGTGCGTTTGGCTGCACCCGCCCACCCGTGCCCGTGCCTGTGCGCCCCCCCCTCAGCGGCATGGGACGCTGCCGTCGACCGCTACCTCTCAGCGGCGCCAGTTGTCGTCCTCCCGCGCCCCGCCCGTCGATCACGTGACGACATGATGTTTGATTTACATGTGAAGAACATTTTGTGTTGCCTTGAAGACTTCAAGAACGGCGTCCCGGAGGACAAAAACGACAACGACGGCGCGGCATGCCGCCTCCGCCGCCGTCGGAAATAGTTTTTTTTGGGTTTAATACTATATCTCGAATTCTCGATCATGTGAATATAAATTCGCAGTGTGACTGAATGAAAGCTATGGTTTGAACGAACTTGCGTTTTTCTCTCTTAATGTACAGCCTTATCAAAAGATTTTCTTTTGAAAACAACGTCAATGGTTTTTAAATATAAAACACTCATCGCAAACGTTTTAGTTAGAACACACGTATGCAAATCGACAGCTTCCCCGGGAAGCCAAGGGAAAATGTGCCGAGCAGGATTTCTGCATTCCTTCAATGCAAACGGTTGTTTTGCATGACCCGCGTGCAACCACGTACAAACAATTGGGTAAGATTTGCATATCTGTCATTTTGGGTATGTTGCCATATGTCAAACTGGAAAGATTGATATTTGTTTATCTAGTAACATTGCCATTTGTCAACCTTGTAACACTGCGATTTGTCAAAATATGCAGCTACAAATCACTAGCACTATCTAATTTTTGCATCTAAAATCACTAGCACTGTTCATATGGACACCACTAGCAGGCGTGAGTTCATGAACGCATATGCAAATGTACCATTGATTACATACAACAACTCATTAACCCACAACGACAACGAGGATACATGTTGGATTATAGATCATTTCCAACAAAACATTATAGTAAAGTTTTTCTCACACAACAAATAACAAAGCGACGAAATGAACTTCAGCTCAACCACTCGTCGGCGTTGGAAACGCTTGCTTTGAACCAGAAGTGTTTCTCTGGGAAGGGCCAGCTAATGTCAATCTCGAGACCAACGCAGGACTGATCATCCAGGCTGAAGCGGACTATTTCAATACCCATATTGGGACGGTAGGGAAGCATAGTAATGTCCGAGGTATAGATACAGTTGCTTCTCATAAATGGTAGTAACGTTGTGTCAACAACAGCTGGATCGCCTTCCACCATCATTGGATAGTTTTATCCAAGGAAGAGCAAGTTTCCTCCAAGACTTTCAATACTTAACCAGGGAGGTGTTGGCGCTAGTACACCAGTATCCATCCTGAATACCCCGCAACGGATGTTGGAATACGTCCGGAGAGTGCGACCATACGAGACAACACCTACTTCCTTAGTAACATCAGCAGTGCCCCGTATACAGACAAGAAGAGGTGATCCATCGGAATAAGTTGTCAGGCACCACTGAGTATATGGGTCCTGCTCGTCCTCATGCTCGTGAATAAAATTTTCAAGTATAGGTGGTGGAATGTTCACAGGACCTTGGAAACATAAGAAGGTTAATTAGTAAAGGGAAACTAGCTAACCCGCATGCATGTGGATGAAACAACTATAATTACGGTGGAAGACAAATGCACCGAAATTATGAGGATTCCATGCAAAAACAGTGCCACGAGTGGTGGCAGCAAACACAAGATCCTCATATTGAATTGCATCACAGTACTCATCCGTGTATAGAAACTGATTTTTGAGCAATATCTATCGAGTCGAACCATGAAGGATGGCAACAAGCTTTTCGAAGATAGAGACAACATAAGCATTCCTATAACCCCAAGAGCGGTTGGGAACTCGACAAATTGCTATCTTCCGTAGACGACAGTCAGCATGATTCTATTTGAACTCATGTAGAATACTGGTGTACTCAACCTCTGGGCAGTCGTCTGAGATTTTTCGAAGTGGAACCCGGTGATGAATGTACACATTCACAAGTTCCCATTCGTAGTTGTACCCAATATAAACAACCCAATCTCCATTTGTGCCTGCCCAAGCCTTGCCCTCAAACGATGGCATCTTAACATCATACGTATCATTATCAAGCGGCATCAACTTACACAAGGCAAGGCTTCCCTCGTCCCCGCGCCAGTCAATAGGGTCATGGCGAAGAAGATAGGGGAGATCAAACCGCTCCTAAACCCTTGGGTTCCTTGTAATGATGTTATTAGTTGAGTCCAGAATGGTCTTGAACGAACCTTCCATGCTAGTCGAGGTGATGACGTCGCACCGATCAATGAGTTCCTCCACCGCGTCATCATTTAGATCAGGGCAAGAATAACGGGGTCGTTTCCGGCTTGTTCCCTCCATGGAGAAGACGATCAAACAATGGCAGAAGGAAGGGTGAAGGAAAATGGAGGATGGAGGAAGAGCTAGTGTGCGACAGCAGTTCCAAATCAAGAGGGAGAGGCGAAGAGTCGGTGGACGGTTGCCACGGTACATGAAGAGGCGCCTGGGGAGTGAACGGTTGCCATAGAGTTCACACACTGACGACAAGGGCCGAGTGAACCGCATGCAATCCCATCGCACAACACACACTTCTTATTAAGTTGAACCGTTTATGTACTCTTGCGTCAACGCAAACAGTTCATCTGACTGAACCGCATGCCGTATATCCCACACACCTTGATATGGCTGACCGTTTCTTTTGTGTTGCCTAATCACAAACAATTCATCCGAGTGAACCGTATGCTATATATCGCACACACCTTCATCTGGCTGCCCGTTTCTTTTGTGTTGCCTAATCACAAATAATTCATCCGAGTGAACCGTATGCTGTGTATCGCACACCCCTTCATGTGGCTGCCTGTTTCTTTTGTTCCTCCTCATCGCAAACAATTAATTGAACTGAACCATATGGCCTTCATCGCACACGCAACTAAAACCTGAACCGTGTTTGATGCATCCATCATCGCAAACGTTTTATACGTTTCTGACGATTTTCATACAGCACCGTTTGCGATTATGGCATCGCACACAGTTTCTCGAAGGGTCTCTGATCGATGTGTCGTGTTAGCAGCATCCTGCAGTAGTGATCTCCAAAGCATCGTCATGATCTCCATCGTCACTGACTTGACACCTTGATCTCCATCGTAGCGTCGTGGTTGTCTCGCCAACTATTGCTTCTATAACTATCGATAACGCATAGTGATAAAGTAAAGCAATTACATGGCGTTTGCATTTCATACAATAAAGAGACAACCATAAGGCTCCTGTTGGTTGCTAGTAACTTCTACAAAATATGATAATCTCATACAATAACGTATATCACATCATGTCTTGACCATATCACATCACAACATGCTCTGCAAAAACAAGTTAGACGTCCCCTACTTTGTTGTTGCAAGTTTTACGTGGCTACTACGGGCTACCAGCAAGAACCGTTCTTACCTACGCATCAAAACCACAATGGTGATTTATCAAGTTTACTGTTTTAACCTTCAACAAGGACCGGCCACAGTCAAATTCGATTCAACTAAAGTTGTAGAAACAGACACCCGCCAGCCACCTTTATGCAAAACTAGTTGCATGTCTGTTGGTGGAACCGGTCTCATGAACGTGGTCATGTAAGGTTGGTCCGGGCTGCTTCATCCAACAATACCATCGAATCTGTAACATCCCAAATTTTCAATTTGGAATGTTATAGATAGGTCATTCATGCATATCATATTTTATTGCATTTTGTTTCGCGATCATCAAAATTCTAAGCAACTCAAGGACCCTCAGAGAGAGTTGGGGATTTCATAGTTTTCATATTTGAATTTTATCAAATATCAAAACGAGGATCAGTTGTTTTATTATTTTTCTCTTCGAAAATATTTCATATTAAAATATATGAGAGGAGATAATATGACTTCTCCAAAATTAACAAAATATTGGAGGAAAAATATTAAAATCAACTTTCTGTTTTTATTCGGATTTTATTGCTATTTTATTTGCATAGGAAAAATGTGCGTTTTTCAAAATTGCATTTTAGGCCCAAATAAATGGTCACCTTGTCCGGCATATTTTTAGAGGACGGGGAAAATTTATTTCGGGATTTTTGGAGTCCGTTTAGTATTTCTTTTCTTTTTATTTCCTGTGGCGGAATAATTTAAAAAAAAACAACGCAGCGACCTAATCGGGTCCTATCCCTCTAGGACTCCTGGCCCGGCCGACCCTTATAAGTCGGGGGCCGAGACCCCAGCCCTGCCGCCCCGCCTCCCGCAACCCTAGTCCCGCCGCCTGAGCGCCGCCGCCGCCCGCGCAGCCGCCGCCCCGCTAGTGTCGTCGCCGCCCCGATCCGCCGCCTCGCCGCTGGATCTGCTCACCGCCGGACCCGCGCTGCCGCCCGCCGGACTCGAGGTAGCCGCCATTTTGTTTAAACCGATTGGTTTTATTTCGTAAACCCTAGTTTCAGGTTTTTTTATTAGATCGGTTTTTTCGATTCGGTTAAATAGCGGACGTTCGTCCGTACGTTCGTTTTAACGAAAGGTTTTCGCCCGTTAGTCACAAATAATGAACGCTCGTTCTTTAGCCTGTTCGTCGGGTTTTCTTTTTCTCGGGTTTTTCGCGATTATTTTCGATCGTGATTTCTGGTTCGATTTTCGTTTTAGTTTATCTTTTCGCTCGTTTATCGGAATCAGGCGATTCAAGCGCCTAGATCTTCGTCTCAAAGCCCTCTTTCCGTTTATCCAACTTGAACAAGATTTTGGTACTGTAAAATTTGACTTTAGTCTAGATTAGTAATCGGATCTTGTTTCTTTCGCAGTTTGTGTTTCGTTGCTCCGTTTGATTCGATTCTTTTTGCAACCGGAGTTCTTAAGTTGAACTTTCTAGTTAGTTCTTCTTATTTGAGTTTTACCCGTGCATCTTTGCTTGATTGGTTATGTATGCTATTGTTTGTGTGCGATAGAACACCCGGAGTGTGAAGCATGCTACTACGAGTCTCTAGGTTTCACGGATCATCAGCAAGGCAAGTAACACTTTGATCATACCCTTTATTACCCAGTTTTTATGCATTAGTTCCAACCCTCAAACATTGCATGGTCAGGATCTGAATAACTTGTGGGTTTGGGAAGTAGACGATGAGGTAGAACCTATTACCTGTTTTATTATCAAACCCTCGGGAGTTACTTCTACGTTGCTTATATTGCCATGCTATGATCGTAGACGTGGATTGGGTTTGCGTGTATCCATGACAGATGTGAGATTGTTAATTAATGGTTCAACTTAAGGTGGTAACTTTAATACACGTCTGGGTGGATTGCTTGTTTGGGCACCTAGAGAATCCAGTGTTGTCCTAGGATATCCCGGAGTACCCGTGTGATCATCCTATGGTCCGCCACCCAGGCTCAAAGGGATCTTAAGATTATTCATGCTAGAAACTTCCGTGTGCAGCCAGAACCCATTATGGGCTCTGGCTTAGTATGAGTAGGTTGTGTGACCTCGTTCAGTGGTGGGCTAGCAGATGTAGAGGGAAAGTAGGTGTAATTGTCCACCCAG
Source organism: Triticum dicoccoides (assembly GCF_002162155.2). NCBI lineage: Eukaryota > Viridiplantae > Streptophyta > Magnoliopsida > Poales > Poaceae > Triticum > Triticum dicoccoides. The sequence goes on along the minus strand of NC_041390.1, from coordinate 60,976,020 downwards.
AGTAAAGAGTGAATGCTTCTGAAAGACTGTGTCTCGGTCATCCGTTTCTCAAACATCATGAAGTGTGATAAATCCAACGGAGGAGATCGAGGCTTATGGGGAAAAGTGTGCAAGCCTCTGCAGAGTGTACAATCTAATCATGGTTAGCCGTGTCCCCAGTTATGGACATCTTGAGTATCTAGTACTTGGATTATCCTATGGTATCTCATCACTCTAAACTAATTTGTTGGGTTAATGAACTACTTTAATTGGGATTGAGTTGGAGGAACCTTCTCAATGATGTTTCAACTACCATGATAGTTAAAATAAAACTTATTCCTTTGTTGTAGGAAAAAATTGGCTTTTCGCAAAACCCTTATAACCATACAGCCTCCACCAGCCAAATATTGCATATAGTGTTAGCATTATTTCTGTTCTTGCTCTACTGTGTTACATTGCCAGCATATTCCATGTGCTGACCCGTTTTCGGACTGCAACATATCACGTTGCAGACTTTTCAGACGAGGAGTAAGGTTCGCTAGGTCGTTGCCGTGTAGCTCAACTATGCCGTTGGAGTTGATGGACTCACTTTATCTTCCAAGCCTTCCGCTGTTATCGTATTAGATGGCCTTAAGCCATATTTATTGTAATAAGTTCTATTTTGGAGACATCAATGTATTAAGTGTGTGATTGCTACTCTGTTATAAATCCTTCGAGTACTGTGTGTCAGCATTACCGATCCAGGGATGGCACTGAAGTAGAGAGACTTGACCGTTTGAGGTCAGGTCGCTACAAAGATGGTATCAGAGCACATGTTGAGTGTAGGACATGACCACTAAGCTAAAGCCCTAGATCACTACTCTCTTCTCATTTCTGACTCCTCTCCATTTTCTACTCTTTAGGATGGCGGACGCAAGGAACAAGTTTGCACAACCAAATGAAGAAGCACCTTTTGGACGACACTTGAAGGAAGTCACTAAGTACCTGAACATTGGAATACCAAGCTTCACCAGGACTTACAACGCCACTCTACCAGAAGAGGAGCTATGGATGATTCAAGTTCAAGTTCCAGGAAGGACATTCACGCCAGTCACTAAGCCCATAGAGTTTTCCTTTGATGCACCAACCTGGAGTCTCGGAAAGAGTATGGCAGCCCACATCACCATGGGACGAATTGGAGAAGTTTACCATAAGGAGCTTAAGGATACTATCTACCAGATTTGTGGGCGCCGACATGAGCAATGGGAGATGATCAACACCAGGAAGGATAGATCAATCGCAGCTTTCAACCAGGAGTTAAACCAGCACATTCGTTGCCAGGAGAATCAGATGTGCGCAGGCATGATAGATCTGAAGAAGGTAATGACAAGGATCACGGAGCTGGAGGAAGAACTCAAGGCTACTCGCGAAGATTATGAGGAGGAAATCGTCATACTAGTGGAGAAGAATGACGACCTGGAAAGGAAGCTGGGAGTATTCATGGGAGACCCCGCGCCAGGAGGAGAAGACGACGAACCTAAGGAGATTCATTCAGAAGACTACATCATCATCGATGACACCGATTCCGACCCCGACGACAGTGATGATGACTTTGAAGATGAAGCTGGAGCAGACATCATGGAGTCTTCCACTGATCAAAATTTCTAGATGACCACCCTATCAGTAGTAGTATTCCACCATGTATATAGTATAGTCCGAGCACTTTTGTAACGATAGTTCTAGACTGATTGTATGCCCTTGCTTGATTGATTGAGTGATATGACTGTGTTTGTCTCATGTGCATATGGGTAGTGTTTTCCCACTAGACCTCATTCTATTCTATTTCTCTTCCCTCTAAACCCTCAGATGCCTCCGAGATGTGACCCCGGATTTACCTTTCCACCAGAGCTCACTCAGTTGATCCAGCAGTAGAATACACTGATGCAGTTGTTAGTTCAGAACCAAGGCAACAATAACAACAACAACCCACCACCACCACCACCAGTTGACAATTTAGCTCGTCTTCTGAGGTTGCAGTCGCCGGTGTTTTCCAGTAGCACCGAGCCGATAGTGGCAGATGATTGGCTCTGCAGGGTTGGAAAGGAGTTAACCACTGCAGGATGCACAGATGCTGAGAAGGTGCGATTTGTCGCACATCAGTTGGATGGACCAGCAGCCTCATGGTGGGAGAATTACACTGTCACCTATCATATAGCCACTGTTACATGGGATCAGTTTTAGCAAGCATTCCACACAGCCCATGTCTCAACTGGAGCTATGAGCATGAAGAAGCATGAGTTTCGCAACTTACGCCAAGGGAACAGTATTGTGGGGCAGTACGTGGATGAATTTAGTAAGCTATCTCGTTATGCCCCTGATGATGTGGCCACAGATGCCGCAAAGCAGGAGAAGTTTATGGAAGGTCTGAATGATGAGATGAGCATGCCGTTGATGGTGGCAACATTTAACAACTACCAGGAGTTGGTAGACAAGGCTCTTATGATTGAAGGGAGGCAACAGCAAATTGAGAGCTGCAAAAGGAAGTATGGACAAGAAAGGTACAAGCCAGGAGCTCAGCAGAACCCTCGTTTAACCCCGAACTCAGGAGGACTTGCCCATAACCATGGAGGTCACACTCACCATGGAGGGAGTTCTCACAACCACAGTGGCCCCAAGAATGAAAACAGGAATGGAGCAGGTAGTAATCAGAACCGCTCTAACCTAGCCACACCCGCCAAGAAGGACCTAAGTCACATTACCTGTTTCAAGTGCGGGAAGACTGGACATTATGCCACTAAGTGCCCTGAAGCGAAGAATGGAAATGGCAATGGAAGCGCTGGGAAGAAGCCCAACCCTTTCAACAGGGGACAAGTGAACCACGTGAATGTAGAGGAGGTTGAGGAGCAGCCTGATGTCGTTATCGATAAGTTTTTGGTTAAATCATTTACTGCAATTGTTCTTTTTGATACCGGTGCATCGCATTCATACATATCAAGGGGATTCATGGATAAGTATAAACTGCCCACTAAAGTTCTTAGGACACCTATGCTAGTAACCTCACCCGGAGCTGGTTATATGGCAAGCAGTGGATGTTTTCAGATGCCATTAGCCATTGGAAGCCATGTTTTCCCCTCAGACCTGATAATTTTGGAGTCACAAGGATTGGATGTGATACTAGAATGGATTGGCTATCTATGTATGGGGGAACCATCGATTGCGCGAGTAAGTCAATTTTGCTCACCACGCCGGAGGGAAAAAGGATCAAGTATGTATCTAGGCATGCGCCTAGGAGGAGCCAAGTAAATACCCTCACAGGAGTTGTTCAGGAGGAAGTGCCTGTAGTGAAGGATTACCCAGATGTTTTTCCATAGGAGTTACCAGGCATGCCACCGGATCGAGATATCAAGTTTTTGATAGAGCTATTGCCAGGTACCGGGCCAATATCAAAGAGACCCTACCGAATGCCCGCAAACGATCTAGAAGAGATCAAGAAGCAGATTAAGGAGTTGTTGGAGCAAGGTTACATTCGACGAAGTTCATCACCATGGGGAGCCCTAGTGCTTTTGGTGGAGAAGAAGGATAAGTCTCTAAGAATGGTTGTTGATTATCGTGTGTTGAATGAAGTGACGATTAAGAACAAGTACCCCCTGCCGATGATCAATGATCTATTTGACCAGTTGACATGATCTAAAGTGTTTTCAAAGATCGATCTGCGATCAGGACATCACCAGCTGAAGATTCAAGAGAAGGATATACCTAAGACAGCTTTCACCACAAGGTACGGGCTGTATGAGTATACAGTCATGTCTTTTGGATTGACTAATGCCCCTGCCTATTTCATGAGTATGATGAACAAGGTGTCCATGGAGTTCTTGGATAAGTTCGTTGTGGTGTTCATTGATGATATCTTGGTATACTCGAAGAGTGAATAGGAGCACAAGGAACATTTACGTTTAGTTCTCAAGAAGCTCAGAGAACACCAGTTATATGCCAAGTTCAGCAAATGTGAGTTTTGGTTGAAGGAAGTTGGATTTCTTGGACATGTTATATCAGGAGAGGGTATAGCAGTGGACCCAACCAAGGTTCAGTTAGTCACTGAGTGGTTGGCACCCACCTCAGTTGGAGAGATCCGCGGTTTTCTTGGACTCGCAGGATATTATCGGAGATTTATTGAAAATTTCTCTAAGATTGTGAAGCCTATGACGACGTTGTTGAGGAAGGATACCAAATTCCATTGGACTAAAGAATGTGAAGCAAGTTTCCAGGAGTTGAAGAAATGTTTGACTACAGCCCCAGTGCTGATTCTCGTATATATGCAAGGACTTCCAAGTGTATTGCGATGCTTCTCGCTTCAGACTTGGAGGAGTACTGATGCAGGACGGAAGAGTTGTTTCATATGCCTCACAACAACTGAAACCGCATGAGTTAATTATGCCACGCATGAATTGGAGTTGGCTGCCGTGGTGCATGCGTTTAAGACTTGGAGACATTTTCTCATCGGAAACCGTTCCAATGTATACACGGATCACAAGAGTGTGAAGTACATCTTCACACAGAAGGAGCTTAACCTCAGGCAGAGGAGATGGTTAGAGCTCATGAAGGATTATGATATGAAGCTACATTATCATCCAGGAAAGGCCAATGTCGTAGCAGGCGCTTTGAGCCGTAAGAGTTATGTTAATACCCTCGTAAGCGGAGGAATGCCAAAGGAGTTAGCCGAGGATCTTAGGGAATTTCGATTGGAAATAGTTCCTCAAGGGTTTTTGGCAACATTGGAGGTTAAAGCAACACTATTGGAAAAGATTCGAGAAGCTCAGAAGGATGACAAAGAGATCGCTGAGATAAAAGAGAAGATGGGTGAAGGCAAAGCCAAAGGTTTTCTTGAGGATGAGCACGACACCTTGTGGTTTGAGGACCGTATATATGTGCCCAATAATGCAGAGATCAGGAAGTTGATACTACAGGAAGCCCATGACTCGCCATACTCGATACACCCCGGGAACACTAAGGTGTATTTGGATTTGAAGGAGCATTTCTGGTGGATTGGTATGAAGAAGAATATTGTCGAGTATGTAGTCGTATGTGATGTATGTCAGAGAGTGAAGGCAGAACATCAAAAGCCAGCAGGATTGCTACAGCCTATGTCGATACCCGAATGGAAGTGGGATAAGCTTGGCATGGATTTTATCACCGGATTGCCCGGGACCAAATCGGGATATGATTCTGTATGGGTAGTAGTTGATCGCTTGACCAAACTGGCGCACTTTATCCCCATAAAAACCACGTATACAAGTGCGAAGTTGGCCAAGATATACATGACCAGGATCGTATGTCTGCATGGAGTTCCAAGGACCATCGTATTAGATAGAGGAACACAGTTTACCTCAAAGTTTTGGCACCAGCTGCACCAGACCTTGGGTACCATACTAGAGTTCAGTACAACTTTTCACCCACAGACAGATGGACAGACCGAGAGAGTCAATCAGATTCTGGAGGACATGTTGAGAGCTTGTGCGCTAGAATATGGATCTAGTTGGGATGACAACCTTCCCTACGCGGAGTTCTCATACAACAACAGTTACCAGGCCAGTTTGAAGATGGCACCGTTCGAAGCATTGTATGGGAGAAGATGCCGAACACCATTGATGTGGGATGAAGTTGGAGACTGCTAGTTGTTTGGACCAGATTTGATTAAGGAATCGGAAGAGAAGGTTCAACTAATTCGAGATAGACTAAAGGTAGCTCAGTCCCGACAGAAGAGTTATGCAGATTCGAGACGCAAGGAGGTAGTCCATGAAATCAGAGACAAAGCGTACCTGCGAGTGTCACCTCTTCGAGGTGTTAAACATTTTGGTGTTAAGGGGAAATTAGCCCCGAGATTTGTGGGACCGTACCGTGTTTTGGAACGCATGGGAGAAGTTGCCTACAAGTTGGAGTTACCCAAAGGACTGTCAGGAGTTCATGATGTGTTTCATGTTTCCCAGTTGAAGAAGTGTCATGCAGAGATGGCCGAGATTCCTCTGAGAGATACATTGCCCGTGGAAGCAATTCAGTTGGACAGTGATTTAACGTATGAGGAGAAGTCTGTCAAGATTTTAGAGTTTGCTAGCCGAGTTACTCGCAGCAAGGTTATCAAATTTTGCAAAGTTCAGTGGAGCCATCGTACTGAGGATGAAGCCACCTGGGAACGAGAGGATGATCTTCGCAAAGACCACCCACACCTATTTCCTAGCCAACCCGAATCTTGAGGGCGAGATTCATCTTAAGGGAGTAGGTTTGTAACATCCCAAATTTTCAATTTGGAATGTTATTCATAGGTCATTCATGCATATCATATTTTATTGCATTTCATTTCACGATCCTCGAAATTCTAAGCAACTCAAGGACCCTCGGAGAGAGTTGGGGATTTCACAGTTTTCATATTTGAATTTTATCAAATATCGAAACGAGGATTAGTTGTTTTATTATTTTTCTCTTCGAAAATATTTCATATTAAAATATATGAGAGGAGATAATATGACTTCTCCAAAATAAACGAAATATTGGAGGAAAATATTAAAATCAACTTTCTGTTTTTATTCAGATTTTATTGCTATTTTATTTGCATACGAAAAATGTGCGTTTTTCAAAATTGCATTCTAGGCCCAAATAAATGTTCACCTTGTCCGGCATATTTTTAGAGGACAGGGAAAATTTATTTCGAGATTTTTGGAGTCCGTTTAGTATTTCTTTTCTTTTTTTCCTCTGCCGGAATAAAATTAAAAAAATCAGCGCACCGACCTAACCGGGCTGTGTTCGTCTAGGACTCCTGGCCCAGCCGGCCCTTATAAGCTGCGGCCGAGACCCCAGCCCAGCCGCCCCGCCTCCCGCAACCCTAGCCCCGCCACCGCCCCGCTAGCGCCGCCGCCCCGATCCACCGCCCCGTCGCCGGATCTGCTCACCGCCGCCGCCGCCGACTTGCCGGAGCCGCGCTGCCGCCCGCCGGACTCGAGGTAGACGTCGTTTTTAAAAAACGATTGGTTTTATTTCGTAAACCCTAGTTTCGGGTTTTTTATTAGATTGGTTTTTTCGGTTCGGTTAAATAGAGGGCGTTCGTCCGTACGTTCATTTTAACGAATGGTTTTTGCCCGTTAGTCGCAGATAACGAACGCTCGTTCGTTAGCCTGTTCGTCAGTTTTTCTTTTTCTTGGGTTTTTCGCGATTATTTTCGATCGCGATTTCTGATCCGATTTTTGTTTTAGTTAACTTTTCGCTCGTTTATCGGAATCAGGCGATTCAAGCGCCTAGATCTTCTTCTCGAAGCCCTCTTTCTGTTTAATCAACTTGAACAAGATTTTGGTACTGTAAAATTTGACTTTAGTCCAGATTAGTAATCGGATCTTGTTTCTTTCGCAGTTTGTGTTTTGTTGCTCTGTTTGATTTGATTCTTTTTGCAAACCGGAGTTCTTAAGTTGAACTTTCTGATTAGTTCTTCTTATTCGAGTTTTACTCGTGCATCTTTGCTTGATTTCTTATGTATGCTATTGTTTGTGTGCGATAGAACACCCAGAGTGCGAAGCGTGCTACTACGAGTCTCTAGGTTTCACGGATCATCAGCAAGGCAAGTAACACTTTGATCATACCCTTTATTACCCAGTTTTTATGCATTAGTTCCAACCCTCAAACATTGCATGGTTAGGATCTGAATAACTTGTGGGTTTGGGAAGTAGATGATGAGGTAGAACCTATTACCTGTTTTATTATCAAACCCTCGGGAGTTACTTCTACGTTGCTTATATTTCCATGCTATGCTTGTAGACATGGATTGGGTTTGAGTGTATCCATGACAGATGTGAGATTGTTAATTAATGGTTCAACTTAAGGTGGCAACTTTAATACACATCTGGGCGGATTGCTTGTTTGGGGACCTGGAGAATGCAGTGTTGTCCTAGGATATCCCGGAGTACCCGTGTGATCATCCTACGGTCCGCCACCCAGGCTCAAAGGGATCTTAAGATTATTCATGCTAGAAACTCCTGTGTGTGCAGCCACAACCCATTATGGGCTCTGGCATAGTATGAGTAGGTTGTGTGACCTCTTTCAGTGGTGGGCTAGCAGATGTAGAGGGAAAGTAGGTGTAACTGTGCACCCAGAGTAAAGAGTGAATGCTTCTGAAAGACTGTTTCTCGGTCATCCGTTTCTCAAAAATCATGAAGTGCGAGAAATCCAACGAAGGAGATCGAATCTTGTGGGGAAAAGTGCACAAACCTTTGCAGAGTGTACAATCTAATCATGGTTAGCCGTGTCCCCGGTTATGGACATCTTGAGTATCTAGTACTTGGATTATCCTATGGTATCTCATCACTCTAAATTAATTTGTTGGGTTAATGAACTACTTTAATTGGGATTGAGTTGGAGGAACCTTCTCAATGATGTTTCAACTACCATGATAGTTAAAATAAAACTTATTTCTTTGTTGTAGGAAAAAATTGGCTTTTCGCAAAACCCTTATAACCATACAGCCTCCACCAGCCAAATATTGCATATAGTGTTAACATTATTTCTGTTCTTGCTCTACTGTGTTACATTGCCAGCATATTCCATGTGCTGGCCCATTTTCGGGCTGCAACATATCACGTTGCAAACTTTTCAAACGAGTAAGGTTCGCTAGGTGCTACCTCTTGAGCTTGCGTTGGATTTCCCCGAAGAGGAAAGGATGGTGCAGCAGAGTAATGTAAGTATTTCCCTCGGTTTTTGAGAACCAAGGTATCAATCCAGTAGGAGGCGACGCTCAAGTCCCTCGTACATACACAAAACGATAACTACTCGCAACCAACGCGATTAGGGGTTGTCAATCCCTTCACGGTCACTTATGTGAGTGAGATCTGATAGATATAGTATTTTTGGTATTTTTGGTATAGAGATGCAAAGTGAAAAGTAAAAGGCAAAGTAAAAAAGCAAAGCAAGATTAAAGTGATGGAGATTGATATGATGAGAATAGACCCGGGGGCCATAGGTTTCACTAGTGGCTTTTCTCAAGAGCATAAGTATTCTATGGTGGGTGAACAAATTACTGTTGAGCAATTGACAGAATTGAGCATAGTTATGAGAATATCTAGGCATGATCATGTATATAGGCATCACGTCCGTGACAAGTAGACCGAAACGATTCTGCATCTACTACTATTACTCCACTCATCGACCGCTATCCAGCATGCATCTAGAGTATTAAGTTAAAACAGAGTAACGCTTTAAGAAAGATGACATGATGTAGAGAGATAAATTCATGCAATATGAAATAAACCCCATCTTGTTATCCTCGATGGCAACGATTCAATACGTGCCTTGATGCCCCTTCTGTCACTGGGAAAGGACACCGCAAGATCGAACCCAAAGCTAAGCACTTCTCCCATGGCAAGAAAAACCAATCTAGTAGGCCAAACCAAACTGATAATTCGAAGAGACTTGCAAAGATAACCAATCATACATAAAAGAATTTAGAGAAGATTCAAATATTATTCATAGATAGACTTGATCATAAACCCACAATTCATCGGTCTCAACAAACACACCGCAAAGAATAAGAAGATTACATCGAATAGATCTCCACAAGAGAGGGGGAGAACTTTGTATTGAGATCCAAAAAGAGAGAAGAAGCCATCTAGCTAATAACTATGGACCCGAAGGTCTGAGGTAAACTACTCACACTTCATCGGAGAGGCTATGATGATGTAGAAGCCCTCCGTGATGACGGCCCTCTCCGGCGGAGCTCCGGAACAGGCCCCAAGATGGGATCTCATGGATACAGAAAGTTGCGGCGGTGGAATTAGGTTTTTGGCTCCGTATCTGTTCGTTTGGGGGTACGTAGGTATATATAGGAGGAAGAAGTACGTCGGTGGAGCTTCGGTAGGCCCACGAGGGTGGGGGCGCGCCTGGGGGTATAGGGCGCGCCCCCTACCTCGTGCCCACCTCGAAGCTTCCTTGGCATAGGGTCCAAGTCTCCTGGGTCATATTCGGGAAGAAAATCATGTTCCAGAAAGGTTTATTCCGTTTGGACTCCGTTTGATATTCCGTTTCTTCGAAACACTGAAATAGGCAAAAAAAACAGTAATTCTGGGCTGGGCCTCCGGTTAATAGGTTAGTCCCAAAAATAATATAAAAGTGGAAAATAAAGCCCAATATAGTCCAAAACAGTAGATGATATAGCATGGAGCAATCAAAAATTATAGATACGTTGGAGACGTATCAGGCATCCCCAAGCTTAATTCCTGCTCGTCCTCGAGTAGGTAAATGATAAAAAGAGAATTTTTGATGCTGAGTGCTACTTGGCATAATTTCGATGCAAATCTTCTTAATTGTGGTATGAATATTCAGATTAGGAAGATTCAAGACAAAAGTTCATACTGACATAGAGAATAATAATACTTCAAGCAAACCAACAAAGCAATTATGTTTTCTTAATGTAACATGGCCAAAGAAAGTTCATCCCTACAAAATCATATAGTTTAGTGATGCTCCATTTTCGTCACACAAGAATGCTCTCATCATGCACAACCCCGATGACAAGCCAAGCAATTGTTTCATACCTTAATAATTTCAACTCATAAACTTTCACGTAATACATGAGCGTGAGCCATGGATATAGCACTATGGGTGGAATAGAATATAATGATGGGGGTTATGTGGAGAAGAAAAAAAGGAGAAAGTCTCACATCAACGAGGCTAATCAATGGGCTATGGAGATGCCCATCGATTGATGTTAATGCAAGGAGTAGGGATTGCCATGCAATGGATGCACTAGAGCTATAAATGTATGAAAGCTCAACAAAAGAAACTAAGTGGGTGTGCATCCAACTTGCTTGCTCACGAAGACCTAGGGCACTTGAGGAGGCCCATTGTTGGAATATACAAGCCAAGTTCTATAATGAAAATTCCCACTAGTATATGAAAGTGATAACTCAAGAGACTCTCTATATGAAGAACATGGTGCTACTTTGAAGCACAAGTGTGGAAAAAAGGATAGTAGCATTGCCCCTTTTTATTTATTTTCTCTTTTTTGGGGCCTTCTTTTTTTTCTTTGGCCTTTCTCTTTTTTGGGACAATGCTCTATTGAATGATGATCATCACACTTCTATTTATTTACAACTCAATGATTACAACTTGATACTAGAACAAAGTATGACTCTATATGGATGCCTCTGGCGGTGTATCGGGATATGCAATTGTTGGGGATCGTAGCAGAAATTCAAAATTTTCCTACGTGTCACCAAGATCAATCTATGGAGATACTAGCAACGAGAGAGAGGAGTACATATTCATACCCTTGAAGATCACAATGCGGAAGCGTTACAAGAACATGGTTGGTGGAGTCGTACACGCAGCGATTTAGATCGCGGTCGATTTCAATCTAAGCGCCGAACAACGGCGCCTCCGCGTTCAACACACGTACAGCCCGGTGAAGTCTCCCACGCCTTGATCCAGCAAGGAGTGAGGGAGAGGTTGGGGAAGACTCTGACCAGCAGTAGCACAACGGCATGGTGATGGTGGAGGAGCGCGGTACTCCAGCAGGGCTTCGCCAAGCACTACGAGAGACGAGGAGGGAGAGGGGTAGGGCTGCACCAAGAGAGAGATCAAATCACATATGTTGGGCAGCCCCATACCTCAATTATATATAGGGGAGGGGAGGGGCTGAGCCCCCTCTAGGGTTCCCTCCCCAAGGGGGGGCGGCAGCCCTAGATCCCATCTAGGGTGGCGGCTAGAGGGGAGAGGGAGAGAGGGGGGCGCCCTAGGGTGGGCCTTAAGGCCCATCTGGACCTAGGGTTTGCCCCCTCCCACTCTCCCTGCGCCTTGGGCCTTGGTAGGGGGGCGCACCAGCCTACCTGGGACTGGTCCCCTCCCACACTTGGCCCATGCAGCCTTCTGGGGCTGGTGGCCCCACCTGGTGGACCCCCGGGACCCTCCCGGTGGTCCCGGTACGTTACCGATAGCACCCAAAACTTTTCCGGTGACCAAAACGGGACTTCCCATATATAAATCTTTACCTCCAGACCACTCCGGAACTCCTGTGACGTCCGGGATCTCACCCGGGACTCTGAACAACATTCGGTAACCACGTACATACTTTCCCTATAACCCTAGCGTCATCGAACCTTAAGTGTGTAGACCCTATGGGTTCGGGAACCATGTAGACATGACCGAGACAACTCTCCGGCCAATAACCAACAGCGGGATCTGGATACCCATGTTGGCCATGTTCCACAATGATCTCATCGGATGAACCACGATGTCAAGGATTCAATCAATCCCGTATACAATTCCCTTTGTCTATCGGTATGATACTTTCCCGAGATTCGATCATCGGTATCCCGATACCTCGTTCAATCTCGTTACCGGCAAGTCTCTTTACTTGTTCCGTAACACATCATCCCATGATCAACTCCTTGGTCACATTGTGCACATTATGATGATGTCCTACTAAGTGGGCCCAGAGATACCTCTTCGTTACACGGAGTGACAAATCCCAGTCTCGATTCGTGCCAACCCAACAGACACTTTCGGAGATACCCGCATTGCACCTTTATATCCACCCAGTTACGTTGTGACGTTTGGTGCACCCAAAGCATTCCTACGGTATCCGGGAGTTGCACAATCTCATGGTCTAAGGAAATGATACTTGACATTAGAAAAGCTTTAGCATACGAACTACACGATCTTGTGCTAGGCTTAGGATTGGGTCTTGTCCATCACATCATTCTCCTAATGATGTGATCCCGTCATCAACAACATCCAATGTCCATGGTCAGGAAACCGTAACCATTTGTTGATCAACGAGCTAGTCAACTAGAGGCTTACTAGGGACATGGTGTTGTCTATGCATCCACACATGTATCTGAGTTTCCTATCAATACAATTCTAGCATGGATAATAAACGATTATCATGAACAAGGAAATATAATAATAACTAATTTATTATTGCCTCTAGGGCATATTTCCAACAGTCTCCCACTTGCACTAGAGTCAATAATCTAGTTCACATCCCTATGTGATTGTAGAGAATCCAACACCCATGGGGTGTGTTCATATCTTGCTTGTGAGAGAGGTTTATCAGTCAATGGGTCTGAACCTTTCAGATCCATGTGTGATTTACAAATCTCTATGTCATCTTGTATATGCAGCTACTACGCGCTACTTGGGGCTATTCCAAATAACTGCTCTACTATACGAATCCGATTTACTCCTCAGAGTCATCCGGATTAGTGTCAAAGTTTGCATCGACGTAACCTTTTACGACGAACTCTTTTACCACCTCCATAATCAAGAAAATTCCTTAGTCCACTAGTTACTAAGGATAACCTTGACAGTTGTCCTGTGATCCATACCTAGATCACACTTGTACCCCTTCACTGACTTATGGCTTGGCACACTTCAGGTGCGGTACACAACATAGCATACTTTAGAGCCTACGTCTAAAGCATAGGGGACGACCTTCGTCCTTTCTCTCTATTCTGCCGTGGTCAGGTCTTGAGTTTTACTCAATACTCATACCTTATAACACAGCCAAGAACTCCTTCTTTGCCGATCTATTTTTGAACTCCTTCAAAATTTTGTCATGGTATGTGTTTGTTTGAAAGTACTATTAAGCGATTTTGATCTATCCTTATAGATCTTGATGCTCAATGTTCAAGTAGCTTAATCCAGGTTTTCTATTAAAAACACTTTTCAAAATAACCCTGTATTCTTTCTAGAAATTCTACATCATTTCTGATCAACAATATGTTAACAACATATACTCATCAAAAATTCTATAGTTCTCCCACTCACTTCTTTGGAAATACAAGTTTCTCATAAACTTTGTATAAACCCAAAATCTTTGATCATCTCATCAAAGCGTACATTCCAATTCCGAGATGCTTACTCCAGTCCTTAGAAGGATTGCTGGAGCTTTGCATACTTGTTAGCATCTTTCAGGATTGACAAAACCTTCTGGTTGTATGACATACAACCTTTCCTCAAGAAAAAAACATCAAGGAAATAGTGTTTTGACATCCTATCTGCAAGATTTCATAAATAATGCAGTAACTGCTAACATAATTCCAACAGACTCTTAGCATCGCTACGAGTGAGAAAGTCTCATCGTAGTCAACTCCTTGAACTTGTCGGGAAACATCTTAACGACAAGTCGAGCTTTCTTAATGGTGACACTTATCATCATTGTCCGTCTTCCTTTTAAAATCCATCTGCACCCAACAGCCTTATGACCATCAAGTAGTTCTTTTCAAAGTCTATACTTTGTTTTATACATGGATCCTCTCTCGGATTTTATGGCCTCGAGCCATTCATCGGAATCTGGGCCCACCATCGCTTCTTCATAGCTCGTAGGTTCATTGTTGTCTAGCAACATGACTTCCAAGACAGGATTACGTACCACTCTGATGTAGTACACATCCTTGTCGACCTATGAGGTTTGGTAGTGATTTGATCTGAAGTTTCATGATCACTATCATAAGCTTCCACTTCAATTGGTGTAGGTGCCACAGGAACAACTTTCTGTGCCCTGATGCACACTAGTTGAAGTGATGGTTCAATAACCTCATCAAGTCTCCACCATCCTCCCACTCAATTCTTTCGAGAGAAACTTTTCCTCGAGAAAGGACCCGTTTCTAGAAACAATCAATTTTGCTTCCGGATCTGAAATAGGAGGTATACCCAACTGTTTTGGGTATTCTATGAAGATGTATTCATCCGCTTTGGATTTGAGCTTATCAGCCTGAAACCTTTTCACATAAGCATCGCAGCCCCAAAATTTTAAGAAACAATAGCTTAGGTTTCTCTAAACCATAGTTCATACGGTGTCGTCTCAACGGAATTGTGTGGTGCCCTATTTAAAGTGAATGCGGTTGTCTCTAATGCCTAACCCATAAACGGTAGTGGTAATTCGATAAGAGACATCATGGTATGCACCATATCCAATAGGGTGCAGTTATGATGTTCTGACACACCATCACACTATGGTGTTCTAGGCGGTATTAGTTGTGAAACAATTTCCACAATGTCTTAATTGTGTGCCAAACTCGTAACTCAGATATTCATATCTATGATCATATCATAGACATTTTATCATGTTGTCACGACGATCTTCAACTTCACTCTGAAATTACTTGAACCTTTCAATAATTCAGACTTGTGTTTCATCAAGTAAATATACTCAGCATCTACTCAAATCATATGTGAAGTAAGAACATAACGATATCCACTGTGTGCCTCAGCACTCATTGGACTGCACACATCAAAATGTATTACTTCCAACAAGTTGCTTTCTTGTTCCATCTTACTGAAAACGAGGTCTTTCAGTCATCTTGCCCATGTGGTATGATTTGCATGTCTCAAGTGATTCAAAATCAAGTGAGTCCAAACGATCCATCTGTATGGAGTTTCTTCATGCATATCTACCAATAGACATGGTTCGCATGTCTCAATCATTTCAAAAACGAGTGAGTCCAAAGATCCATCAACGTGGAGCTTCTTCATGCGTTTTACACCAACATGACTCAAATGGCAGTGCCAAAAGTACGTGGTACTATCATTACTATCTTATATCTTTTGGCATGATCATGTGTATCACTACGATCGAGATTCAATGAACCATTCATTTTAGGTGCAAGACCATTGAATGTATTATTCAAATAAACAGAGTAACCATTATTCTCCTTAAATGAATAACCGTGTGGCGATAAACATAATCCAATCATGTCTATGCTCCACGCAAACACCAAATGACAATTATTTCGGTTTAACACCAATCCCGATGGTAGAGAGAGCGTGCGATGTTTGATCACATCAACCTTGGAAACACTTCCAACATATCGTCATCTCACCTTTAGCTAGTCCCCGTAGCCTTTTATTTCGAGTTACTAACACTTAGCAACCGAACCGGTATTTATTACCCTGGTGCTACTAGGAGTACTAGTAAAGTACACAATAATATAATGTATATTCAAAATACTTCTATCGACCTTGCCAGCCTTCTTATCTACCAAGTATCTAGGGTAGTTCTGCTTCAGTGACCGTTCCCCTCATTATAGAAGCACTTAGTCTCGGGTTTGGTTCAACCTTGGGTTTCTTCACTAGAGCAGCAACTGATTTGTCGTCTCATGAAGTATCCCTTCCTTCCCTTGCCCTTCTTGAAACTAGTGGTTTTACTAACCATCAACAATTGATGCTCCTACTTGATTTCTACTTTCACGGTGTCAAACATCACGAATTGCTCAAGGATCATCATGTCTATCCCTGATATGTTATAGTTCATCACTAAGCTCTAATAGCTTGGTTGCAGTGACTACGGAGAACTATCAATATCTCATCTGGAAGATTAACTCCCACTTGATTCAAGCGATTGTAGTACTCAGACAATCTGAGCACATGCTCAACGATTGAGCTTTTCTCCCTTAGTTTACAGGCTTAAGAAACTTGTCAGAGGTCTCATACCTCTTGACGTGGGCACTAGTCTGAAATCCCAATTTCAGTCTTTGGAACATCTCATATGTTCTGCGACGTTTCAAAAAACGTCTTTGGTGCCACAATTCTAAACCGTTAGTATTACGCACTGAACTATCACGTAGTCATCAAAACGTGTATGTCAGATGTTTCCCAACATCTACAGATGACGCTTGAGGTTCAATGCACTAAGCGGTGCATTAAGGACATAGCCCTTCTGTGCAGCAATGAGGACAATCCTCAGTTCACGGACCCAGTCCGCATAATTGCTACTGTCAACTCTCAACTAAATTTTCTCTAGGAACATATCTAAAATAGTAGAACCAAAGCGTGAGCTACGACATAATTTGCAAAGACCTTTTGACTATGTTCATGATAATTAAGTTCATCTAATCAAATTATTCAATGAACTCCCACTTAGATAGACATCCCTCTAGTCATCTAAGTGATACATGATCCGAGTCAACTAGGCCGTGTCCGATCATCATGTGAGACGGACTAGTCATCATCGGTGAACATCTTCATGTTGATCGTATCCACTATACGACTCATGTTCGACCTTTCGGTCTTCCGTGTTCCGAGGCCATGTCTGTACATGCTAGGCTCGTCAAGTTAACCTAAGTGTATTGCATGTGTAAATCTGGCTTACACCCGTTGTATGCGAACATTAGAACCTATCACACCCGATCATCACGTGGTGCTTCGGAACAACGGACCTTAGCAACGGTGCACAGTTAGGGGGAACACTTTTGTTGGGGATATTACCACTAGGCTTGAACCGGTCTGCTTGGGCCGGGATAACTTCATTAGTGGTATGAACAGATGAAGGCCCAAGGCCTGTAGCCGGTTTAGAACCTGTAGCCGTAAACTGGCCTGATGTGCAACTTGTATTGTAAGTTAGGAACAGAGAGATACCAACCGGGATACGAGTATGGACCGGTTGGGACTCTATGGACCGACGGGCGTCACCCGTGTATATAAGGGGACGACCCGGCGGCGGTTCAGAGAGAGAACAACAACTCGAGTCTAGGCAAAGCTTGTTTGCTCCCTAGCCATCGAGACCACATCAATTCCATCGCAACTAGACGTAGGCTTTTACCTTCATCGAAGGGGCCGAACTAGTATAAAACCCTCGTGTCTTTGTGTCCGCTTTAACCCCTTCAAGTAAACTCGTAGCGATGGCTCCACGACTAAGTCCTTTCGCTAGGACATCTGCCGTGACAAATCCACGACAGTTGGCGCCCACCGTGGGGCCATCGCACGATGGTTTGACGATCTTGGAGGGCAAGCTCAAAGGACTCGAAGGCTATGCTGTGGGCCAGATAACCAAGAGTCGTCGTGTCAAGATCTACATCGACAACGCAGGATGGGGTCCCGAGGCCGATTCGATTGAGTACGGGTACCGGGTCCCCTTTGGTGGCATACACGTTTTCATTGGCAAGATCGGTGAGCCGGGGCCTGAGCCGGACATCTGCATCGACCTCGTCGAGACGGCTCAGTGTGCGAGATCTACCCAGGCTAAACCGGCCGTGAAGCGTGCCTTCGTTGGAGTCATCCACGGAGGAGGGCGTGAGGACGAGTCAGAACACGGTAGCGAGATCGTCGTCTATTCCGGCGACGAGTCCTCGACCGGAGAGACCGAATCACTATACCAGTTACAGGACGACCAGGTTAGGTGTTGTTCCGATGGCGACAGTATTCCGGACCCCACAGGCCAGGTCAACCGGGTTGGAATATTCATGGCCGGCACACAGGCGGCTAATCACTCTTCGACCGCCGCAGCGATGCTCTCCGGATCAGCAGTGGCAGCAGCAGCAGGGGCAGGAGGCCTTGCGCGCCCGCCGGTTCAAGTTCTATCTGATCTATTTGATGCACTAGCCGCGCTTATGGCAGAGGACAATCCGGCGGATCAGGAGGCCCATAGTGCAGAAATTGCAAAGGTGAGAGAGCAGATCGTGCAAGCCAAAGCGAATCTGGCCACAGAAAAAGACAGGATGGCCGCAGAGCGGGCCGCTTTGGACGCCGAGGCTTATAAGCTCATGCTTGACCAGAACGCATCACAGGAGGTCTTAAAGCGGAAGCACAGATCACGCCTACCGTTAGGGTTTGATCCCCAGAATCTCTTTCACACTCCAGGAGCTGGACCCAGTAATCCGCCGCAGCACCTGGAGACAAACCGGATTGAGGCACCAGGACCAGGGGGGACGGTCCAACCTCGCCTGATGGAACCTCCTCAGCAGAACATTGTGATTCTTCCGCCGGTCCAGACGCCCCCAGGTCATTATTCTAATCCTATGGACAACCTTGTTGCAGCTTCCGCGTGATTAGAGGCTATCCCAGTTGAAGGGGACTCTCCGCAAGCGATAGAGACGCGCCGAGTTAAGGAGCTTCTCCGGACCGTGCTGATTCAGCAGGAAGCATATTCATACAGCCGTGATCGGATTCACTCTACGCCCCGTCCAAGCCGGAGCTATAGCAGGCGCTTGGATGAACCGGCCATATCAAGCAATGCGCGAGGCCGTGAAGCGGCCCGTGGTAATAACCTAGCAGGTGGTGTTCGCGATGCTCAGGATGTGGTGGACCGGGCCCGGGCACGGAGGGAGGCCGAGTTAGCAGCACAGGATGATGCGGGTCAACTTACACCGGTTCGCCCTACCACCTTCGCCGGACCAGGAGTCGCATCCGCTTTGGGAGTGCCTTGTTTAATCCCCGCTTTACGCAATGTGTGCCTGCCCAAAGATTTCAAGGGTCCACGCAAGGTGCCGAATTACACCGCTGATTTATCCCCTGAAGCGTGGATAGAGAGTTATGAGATGGCCATGGAGATGTTAGACGTGGATGAGACCGCGTGTGCAAAATACTTCACCATGATGCTTGAAGGCATGGCTCGTACCTGGTTGAAGAGCCTATCGCCCAATTCTGTCGGCTCTTGGGCCCAGTTGCGGGCCCGGTTTATCTAGAATTTCAAGGATACGTGTAAGCAGCCCAAGTCCATAGTAGACCTGGCGGCTTGTGTCCAAGGGGAAGGAGAATCAACGACCCATTGGGTGCGCCGCGTTTCGGAAATTTTGCACTCATCCGACAGGATTAATGCTGACTCTGCGATCTTAACCCTGGAAGGCAACTGCCGGTTTGAGCCTTTAAAATTCAAATTGGGACGCATGAAGCGGTTCTGTAATGACATGGGAACCCTCATGGCGGCTCTAGTGAAGTATGCTGATTCGGACAGTACCAAGGATCCCGAGACTGATGATGATGAAGCGGGGAAGGGAAGGAAGAATAGCAACTCCAAACAGCAGCAGTACAAACCGGCGGGTCATGGAAACAGAGGCAAGCGCAAGGCGGATGGCAGCATGGACTTTGTGGCCAACACTAATGCACAGGACAGGGGGCAGCGGCGCAGAGGTAAAGTGGCAAATCGTAATGGGGCTCCCAATCCTAACGCAAGCCGCTTGAGTTATTTGCTGAATCAGCCTTGCCCGAAGCACGGGACGAAGGAGGCGCCGGCTAACCATCTTTGGAAGGATTGTTATATCATGCAGGAGTTTAAAAACTCTAATGCCTTCCGGTATGATCACGGGTCAGGTGGCGGTTCAGGATCCGGTTTTCATGGGCCGGATCACGATGGAGCTTCCGGTTCAGGTCGCAATCAGGGCGGTCACAATCACCAGAATAATCAGAACGGCCAGCAGCAGCAGTCGGGTTATCAGAGCGAGCCAAAACAGTTGAACAATGGGCAATATCATGTTTTCACAACTAGCTTGGATAAACGCGACCGAAAACTCCACAAGCGAGCGGTGAATTCTGTTGAACCGGCCTTACCACGTTACTTGCGCTGGTCGGAGCAGCCTATCGTGTGGAGCAGAGAGGATCACCCGCCCCAGGTTGATAATCCGGGCTAGCTAGCATTAGTGGTAGACCCTCAGGTGGGGGGTTATAAATTCACCAAGGTACTCATGGATGGAGGAAGCAGTATTAACATACTGTACTATGAGACATTCCGCCGCATGGGTTTAACAGACAAAGATCTCAGACCGTCTAATACGGTGTTCCATGGTGTGGTGCCTGGCAAATCTGCATATCCTGTTGGTAAGATAGCTCTGGACGTGGCTTTTGGGGACGAGCACGACTCCCGGTCGGAAAAACTAACATTTGAGGTGGTGAAGATCCGGAGCCCATATCATGCCTTGTTTGGCCGGCCGGCTTACGCCAAGTTCATGGCGCGGCCTTGTTATATCTACTTGCAGCTCAAGATGCCGGGTTACAAGGGGACAATAACGGTTCATGGGAGCCGTAGGGTCGCTTTGGAATGTGAGGAAGGTGATGCGGCTTATGCAGAGTCGGTCTGTGCCACGGAGGAGTTGAAGTACTATAAGGAGAATGTTGATCCGGCGGATATGACTCCTTTGAAGAAGCCGACTACAGAGCATGATTCAGATCTGAAGTTCAAATCGGCAGCTGAGACTAAGCTTGTTGACTTCATGCCCGGTGATTCATCTAAGCAGTTCACTGTCAGTGCCAATTTGGATCCCAAATAGGAAAGCACGCTCGTCGAGTTTATCCGTGAGAATCGGGACATCTTTGCATGGAAACCATCCGACATGCCAGGTGTACCGAGGGAACTCGCTGAGCACACTCTTAATGTGGATCCTAGATATAAACCGGTGAAACAATTCCTCCGCCGGTTTAACGAAGAAAGGCGAAAGGCCATTGGAGAGGAAGTGGCCAGGCTTTTGGCAGCTGGCTTTATCATTGAGGTGTTCCATCCAGAGTGGCTTGCTAATCCGGTGCTGGTTCTTAAGAAAAATGGCACTTGGCGTATGTGTGTGGATTACACATATCTTAACAGGGCCTGTCCAGCGGATCCTTTTGCCCTCCCCCGCATTGACCAGATCATTGATGCCACGGCGGGTTGTGAGCGTTTGAGTTTTTTGGATGCATACTCTGGATATCATCAGATCAAAATGGCGGTTAAGGACCAGGAGAAAATAGCGTTTATTACTCCCTTTGGAGCCTTCTGCTATGTATCTATGCCCTTCGGACTCAAGAGTGCCCAAGCCACCTATCAACGGTGTGTACAGAATTGCCTGCATAAACAGATCGGCCGCAATGTGCACGCCTATGTGGATGATATTGTAGTAAAGTCAAGGCAGAAGGAGACGCTGGTGGATGACTTGAAGGAAACCTTTGACAACTTGCGGGTTTACAAGATGATGCTTAATCCGGCTAAGTGTGTCTTTGGTGTTCCGGCAGGCAAGTTACTGGGTTTCCTGGTGTCTAATAGAGGAATTGAGGCTAATCCGGAGAAGATTACAGCTATCACCTCCCTGGCTAAACCGAAGTGCATCAATGATGTTCAGCGTTTGGCGGGCCGAATTGCCGCACTAAGCCGGTTTATCAGCCGCCTCGGAGAGAAGGCCATTCCTTTGTACCAAATGCTGAGGAAGACAGACCATTTCATTTGGAGTCCGGCTGCTGATGAAGCATTTGAGGACTTGAAGCGGCAGTTAGCCAATCCGCCTGTTCTTGCAGCTCCGGACGACAAGGAGCCACTATTATTATACGTAGCAGCCAATGCTCGGGCAGTTAGCGTAGCTATTGTGGTGGAACGCAAGGAGGCAGGCAAGGAATATCCGGTTCAGCGGTCGGTTTATTATATCAGCGAGGTGCTTATTGAATCCAAGCAAAGGTATCCGCATTGGTAGAAGCTGGTCTATGGTGTTTTCATGGCCAGTCGGAAGTTGAAGCAGTATTTTCAAGGGCACCCCATCACAGTGGTCAGTTCAGCTCCCTTGGGTGATATCATACAGAACCGGGAGGCGACTGGCCGGATTGCCAAGTGGGCTATAGAGCTTGGGCCACACGGACTGAAGTATGTGCCTCGGACGGCAGTGAAGTCTCAAGCACTTGTTGATTTCATCAATGACTGGACGGAGCTACAAGCACCAGAGGAGAAGCCGGATCACACATATTGGACTATTCATTTTGATGGATCCAGGCAACTGGAAGGCTCGGGGGCTGGAGTCGTGTTAACTTCCCCACGAGGCGATAAGTTTTGTTATGTTCTCCGCTTAATGTTCCCTTGCACTAATAATGCAGCTGAGTATGAAGCCTTGCTCCATGGTCTCCGGATGGCTAAAGAGATGAACTTAAGCCGGGTTAAGTGCTTCGGTGACTCGGGTCTTGTGGTTCAACAGGTGTCTGGCACTTGGGATTCTAGGGACCCGCTCATGACTGCATATCGTCGGGAAGTGGATAATATTGCGGGTTGCTTCCAGGGTTATCAAGTGGATCATGTGGACCGTCGGAAGAATGAAGCGGCGGACGCTTTAAGCCGTTTGGGCTCTCAGCGCAAACCGGTCCCGCCTAATATCTTTCTGGACGTGCTGCACAACCCGTCAGTCAAGCTCCCAGGTGAAGCGGATTTGGCTATTCCTAATCCGGAGGCTCAATTGGTGGCAGCATTGCATGCTATTCCAGATTGGACAGTTCCTTATCTTATGTACATGAACCGGGGGGAGTTACCAGAGGATGAGATTCTAGCTAGGCAAATAGTCCGGCGATCCAAGTCTATGACGATTGTCAATGGTGAATTGCATCGTCGCAGTGTATCAGGGCCGTTTCAACGTTGTGTTTCTCCTGAGGAAGGCTGTGAAATCTTAAGAGAAAACCATGAAGGGGATTGTGGACACCACGCCGGTTCAAAGTCTCTGGTGGCAAAGGCGTTTCATCACGGGTTCTACTGGTTGACAGCGCATGCTGACGCTGAGGACTTGGTTAAACGGTGTGATGGATGTCAGAAATTTTCAAGGCGTGCTCATGTGCCGGCTCAAGAATTGAGGATGATCCCAATAACGTGGCCGTTTGCAACTTGGGGGCTGGATATGGTCGGACCTTTTAAAAGATCCAAGGATAAGAAAACCCACCTTTTGGTGGCAGTTGACAAATTTACCAAGTGGGTTGAAGCGGAGCCTGTCAGCAAGTGTGATGCAGCAATAGCGGTGCAGTCATTAAAAAGGTGATTTTCCGGTTTGGCTTTCCACACAGTATCATTACTGACAATGGTACCAATTTATCTAAGGGCGCTATGAAGGAGTTCTGTGAACGAGAGCATATCCGGCTTGACGTGTCGTCAGTGGCACACCCCCAGTCCAATGGACAGGCAGAACGAGCTAATCAAGAGATCTTGCGAGGCATCAAACCCCGGCTTATGGTCCCATTGCAAAGAACACCAGGATGTTGGGTTGAAGAGCTACCATCTGTGCTATGGAGTATCAATACTACGCCAAACCGATCCACAGGATACACGCCATTTTTCATGGTCTACGGAGCAGAGGCAGTTCTCCCTAGTGATATCCGGCATGATTCGCCTCGGGTGGCAGCTTATGTCGAAGCGGACAATGAGACAGCACGGCAAGACGCTTTGGACCTATTGGACGAGGAGCGTGATATAGCAGCTGCCCGTTCGGCGATTTACCAACAAGATCTTCGTCGCTATCACAGTCGTCGGGTTAGAACCAGAACTTTTCAAGAAGGAGATTTGGTGCTTCGGCTCATCCAAGACCAAACAGATATACACAAGTTATCCCCACCTTGAGAGGGACCTTTCGTGGTCAGCAAGAATCTGCACAACGGGTCGTACTATCTGATTGATATTCGAGAGCATAAAGACTCACGTACATCAGAGGAGGAGACTAACAGGCCGTGGAATATAGCTCATCTTCGGCCTTACTACACTTGAGCCATCGGCTCTATCTATGTACATATCATGACAGTGTATATATTATCTTTGATATAATAAAACCGGAGCCTCAGCTAAAGCGGGGTCTCTGTCTTTCTTATCATGCGTGGTTACATGGAGTGGCTCTGTTTTTAAAGCGGACTCCGGTTTACCCTTTGACATTTGCTTATACATCACTGGGGGCCTTGGTCGTGTCCGAACCAACGCGGCACCTTTTGATAGGCGACAGCCACCAGATCACTTGGGGACATGGTCAAGTCTGAACCAGTCACGCCTCTTGGTCGGCCTAAGGCCACAAAATCACTTGGGGGCTTGGTCGAACCCGAACCATTGCCACGCCTCTTGATCTGGCATATATGCCACGAATCATTTGGGGACCTGGCTGACTTGAATCATTGTCACTCCTATTGGGGGCTTGGTCCTGTCCGACCATCGTAATACCATCTGATCAGCTCAGTATAGCATATTTTTGCAAACAGTTTTTATCATTGCCTTGGTTTCCATGGTATTTTCATGGCTTGTTTGTTCTTAGTTTTTTGTTGGATTCCTTTTATGTCAACAAGCACCTTTTTGTTTTTCCGGTTCAGCCTATGGATTTGATTCCTCTTTAATCCGGAGAAGTATGCCCGGTTTATTTTTATTTTTTCCTGTTAACATCATGGAGTAACAAGGGGGTTTATATTGACCCAGTACGGTCTATACGGGAGCTGTTTTCTCCCCGCTTGTTGACGGTAATGGTTTATAAAACCTCCGCTTCAAAGCTTGGCTAAACCAGCTTCATGCCAAGACATGGCAAGAAATATAAATGGAGGTTTTTCGAACAAAAGCTTCAGTACTTATGCACGAAGGCATATTGAAGATAGAAGTATTAACTATCCTGTTACAAGGCATCACGGTGCCCGAATAAAGATCATTTGTTATTTTGGAAAGATTCCAAGGACAGCTATACAAACCGGCTCCCGGTTTAGGCCTGCTCCTCGTCATCATCCGCTTCAGCTTCTTCATCCCTACCCATTGGCTGGAAATCAACAGTGGTCCAGTCGATTCCCATTAAAGCTTGGAAAACAGCCTCTTCATGTATCAGGGAAGACGGTTCAATATCAGGAGCGTAAGTGTGCTTACGGATTGGATGGATCAGATTCTCCGCTTCAAGAGTTGGGGCAGGCACTCGCTTGTTCTGGTCATTGTATTGTGCTTGATAATGCGTCAAGTCTGCCTCTTCAACTAGCTGACAAGCCAGAGGGCGCACTGCACGGTTTATTGCCCTTAAATCATCTTCGTTGAATTCAGAGCCATCTTCCTTCAGGCTGGGATAGCCTTGAGATGCTTCCACAGGGTCGAAATCTGGCACCCATGCCTTTGCCCGGATCAAGGCGTTAATAGCTCCGGTTTGAGCAGCAGATTTCTTCAGCTCCTCCATCCGGGCCGGAAGCATCGACAACATGTTAAGAGTGTCCTGGATTAAAGAAGGTGCCGGGTTGTTATGAGAGGCTATGGTGATGATCCGCTGGGCTCCGGTATATAATTGTTCCACTAAGGTGTAGGCAGCCTTCAGTTTCTTTCGCACATCGTTTCCCAAGTGCCCGATGCGTGTGCCTACAACAATATAGGGACGGTTTCAAACTGGATTTACGCTGCAGCAGGTTCAAATTATCACAAAAGTTAAAAGGAGCTTACCAAAGATCGCAGCGGTCATGGAGTGTATTTGCCGCTTTACGGACGTCAGTTCATCCGCCACCGGTTTAAGGGCAACTTCAGCATTTTCCGCTCTTTTGGTTAAAGCGGCCTTCTCAGTGGCCCAATCAGCCCGCTCTTTCTTGAAGCCTTCCTTCAGCTGTTCAGTGGTGCTCAAGGCGCTGGTTAATTCTTCCTTTGCCTTGTCTGTTTTAGCTTGTTGAGTTTTCAAGGCCTCCTGCAAATCAGCAATCCGGTCCTCCTTGATTCTCACCTTAGCCTGCATACAGACAGCATTTAGCTTTAAACAAGCGGTCCAAGAAATTGAAGTATCAACCACATAACAAAGTTATACGCCTGATACTTGGGGGTAATGAACCTTCAGTTTTCAAAAGTTACTAGATTGCAAAGTCCCAAGCTCAATACAGGTATTCAACTTGGCACTTGGGGGCTAATGGCTATTTGCTCAAATTATGTTCTAAGGGTAGTTTTCTGTTGGAGCCCCGGTCTAATTCTGCTAAGTTAAACCGGCCCTTGGGGCTATATTAATGGATTTCAAAAGTGTTGAGGATCATATTCAAGTCCCGGTTTGACGAAGGCTACAAACCGACCCTTGGGGGCTAGGAGGATTGATGCAAAGGCAGTCAGTAAAGAAGTAAGTTACCTCAAATTTATCCCTCATCATTTTTACCAGACCAGCTTCACAGTCACGGCTAGTATAAAGCCGGTTTAGATAGCCGGAATGAAGATCTTGGGCACTCAGAGCAGCATATGTCTCCAGTTCAACATCCCATTTTTCTTTATTCAGAGCGGAAAAAAATCCTCTTTTATGGTATGCTTGGTTAAGGTGACAGGATTCCCGGGTTCAAAGCGGCCTACACCGGTAATCACAACATCATCATCTTTGGACTCGCCGATTTGTGTTAGTGTGATCGGTTTGTCAGCAGGACTGTGGGATTTCTCAATCCGGACGGAGCTGATAGGCGGGTCAGCAGAGACTGAAGTATTAATAGGCCTCTCTTCGGGAATAGCATCGTCTTCTAAAGGAAGATCATTGGGAATATCCTCAGGAGCAAATGCTTCAAGATCTGGCGTTTTGTCATGTTCTAGGGCTACATCTTCTTCAGCCGCTTTATCCAAGCGGGCTTTCTTGCTCGGTTTAGGTTTGGCCCTGAAAGAAAATCAAAGAGTCAAGGAAAAGCATAAGCCATTACATAGTGTACTGGAAGCATATGTTTAGCTTAGCTTACCCAAGAACCGTTTTTAACGGTGGCAGCTGAGTGGCCGACGATTCACCAGAAGATGAATGAGAAGTAACCTGATAATCGGAGTCGGATGGGTTAAGAGGTTGACGGAAGAAACCCGCTTTAGGATATAAATCAACAAAAAGGTCAGAGACCTCGGAGCGGCGTTTTCGAACCGGACTGTTTGGTAAACCGGTGGAGGTAACTACCTGGCCATTGTGCCGGGTTGTGCGGTGAGCTTCATGTTGCTGAGTCTTCATAAGAAATTTAGGATCCAAATAAGCAAGAGGATGAGAAAATTTAACTTTTCGGTTTGCCTGTCGAAATTTTGGCAAAGGCAAGATTTCTAAATCGGAAGAGAGAATAGTTACCTCAACGAATTCCGCATTGCTGGCTTCAGCGTCGTCCTGACAAGCATCATCATCAATAAGGCGTGTAAAAAATAAGCCAAGCGAGTCAAGTTCTACCTCAAGGTCCGGGTTACCCACATCGTCATCAATAGCTGGATCAGATGAAGCGTTGGTTTTTCTCTTGTGAGATGGCTTCTTGATAACCTTGGTCTTGGGACGGATTGGCCGCCCTGCTTTCTCCGTTTTGTCTTGAGAAAGCTTCTTGCTCCAAAACGGATTATCACCCTGGATCAGCGGTAATTAAATGTCAAACAGATAAAGCAGTAACCGGTTCAACAATAGAGCAATTAAAATCTTACCGCTGGCGGTTTGTTGGTGGTGCAGTAAGGAGGCAGACCGGTTTGAGCACAGAGGTGCTCCGGTTCATTCAGCATCTTTTTTATAGATTCTGTGACTTCATCATCGGGGAGTTGGATTTTAGTGTGTCAGAGTGGGTCATCGACACTATCAGTATACTTGCACATCAAACTGGAGCGCCGGCTCAGAGGCAGTATGCTCCATGATATCCAACAGCGTGCAAGATCTATTCCCATTAAGCCGTTGGCCATAAAAGCTCGGAGCTTGGACAGTTGCGGAGCGTATTTAATTCTTTCCTTGGCGCTTAGTCTTTGTGGAAAAGGGGGCGTGTTGCTGAGTCGTTCCGGACGGAAGCCAGGCAAGGGATTTTCATTGTCAGGGGAGGTATCCTTGCAATAAAACCAAGTTGCATTCCACTCCTTGGGGTGAGTATGGAGTTTGACGTGGGGATAAGTGATCTCCTTCCTCTTCTGAATGGCCATACCGCCCAATTCAGTGTTGGGGCCATCGGTGAATTCAGTGCGACGGTTTAAATGGAAGAGGTCTCTAAACAACTCAACTGAAGGCTCCTCTTGAAAGTATACCTTAGAGAGCACTTGAAAGTGGCATAGATTGGTAACAGAGTTGGGGCCAATATCCTGTGGACGGAGCTGAAAATTGGCTAACACATCCCGGTAAAATTTAGAGCCGGGCGGTTTGAAGCCCCGGGCCAAGTGATCTGCGAAGACCACAACCTCTCCTTCCTGGGGGGTGGGAGGACATTCATTTCCAGGAACCCTCCAGTGGATCGTATCTTTACTGTCTAAAGCGCCGATCAAGACTAGATCGTCCAACTGTGATTCCGTGACGCGAGAAGGAACCCAATTGCACTCATACACTTGTTTGGCCATGGCGAGATCTACAAGAAATAGGTGATCCGGTTCAAGAACACGCTGGGTAAAAGAAGGTGTTGATCTAAACTACGATAAACCGGGGACAGTACCTATAAACCGGTCTTCCACAATGCGGCATCATGTGGATTCTGGTGGTTCAACCAGGGGACTAATGGTATATACCGGTTTAGTAATTTTTTTCTATGATAAGTTAAACCGCCTGACCTAAGCATCGGAAGAAATTGAAGCTATGGATAACTAGGTATGCAGAAACAAGTTTCACATGATCTTATCATAGCCGCGGATCTACCGCGAGCTCACAAAAACAGAAAATATTCCGAAGAGTAAGGCACAAACAGAAGTGAACCATTGAGCGGGTATGTGCGAGAGATATATGGACTTAGATGAGAAACTACAGGTGGATGCTTAAAGACTACTACTAAACGCAGCAGGGATTCACAGATTCATTCAAGGTCAGAAAACAGGTATGAGCATGCGACGAACACAGCACGAACATGGAACCCTAAGAACATATCTAGGTCAAGAAGAGGAGAAAGCTTACCGGTAACGGAGAAGATGCAGAAAGATTCCGCAATGCTCTGGTACGTTCAAGTTGATGCAGCGGCCCAAGATGAGGCAGAGGTCGACGGCGGTGGCGGAGCTCCAAGGCTGGCGACGCGAGGAAGACGAAGAAGAAGGGACGAAGGGAAAGGGAAAGAAATGACCCTTCGGTCTTATTTATAAGGCAACAGAGCTAGGTCAAGCGCGCGGATCTAGGAGATATTGTTAAAAGAGGGCGTTATAAATGATAAAATTTCATGATGACGTCATGTCGGCTTACAGCAACCAGAAATGATGACGACACGGCGGTTTACCAATTACCCGAAGATGTCCAAGACACCAGATTTTGTGAGGGATTGACATGAACCAGTTCAAATCAATCTGGGGCCTAATGTTGGGGATATTACCACTAGGCGTGAACCGGCCTGCTTGGGCCGGGATAACTTCATTAGTGGTATGAACAGATGAAGGCCCAAGGCCTATAGCCGGTTTAGAACCTGTAGCCGTAAACCGGCCTGATGTGCAACTTGTATTGTAAGTTAGGAACAGAGAGATACCAACCGGGATACGAGTATGGACTGGTTGGGACTCTATGGACCGACGGGAGTCACCCGTGTATATAAGGGGACGACCCGGCGGCGGTTCAGAGAGAGAACAACAACTCGAGTCTAGGCGAAGCTTGTTTGCTCCCGAGCCATCGAGACCACATCAATTCCATCGCAACTAGACGTAGGCTTTTACCTTCATCGAAGGGGCCGAACTAGTATAAAACCCTCGTGTCTTTGTGTCCGCTTTAACCCCTTCAAGTAAACTCATAGCGATGGCTCCACGACTAAGTCCTTTCGCTAGGACATCTGCCGTGACAAATCCACGACAGCTTTCTTGAAATTTCAGCGAGGGATCATCTTATTTATGCTACCGCCGTTCTAAGCAAATAAGATGTAAACATGACAAACATCACATGCAAATCATAAAGTGACATGATATGGCCAATATTATCTTGTGCCTTTTGATCTCCATCTTCGAGGCGCGGCATGATCACCTTCGGCACCGGCATGACACCATGATCTCCATCATCGTGTCTTCATGAAGTTGCCTTGCCAACTATTACTTCTACTACTATGGCTAACGGTTAGCAATAAAGTAAAGTAATTACATGGCGTTTTCATTGACACGCAGGTCAAAAATAAATTAAGACAACTCCTATGGCTCCTGCCGGTTGTCATACTCATCGACATGCAAGTCGTGATTCCTATTACAAGAACATGACCAATCTCATACATCACATATATCATTCATCACCTCCTTTTGGCCATATCACATCACATTGCATACCCTGCAAAAACAAGTTAGACGTCCTTTAATTGTTGTTGCATGTTTTACGTGGCTGCTATGGGTTTCTAGCAAGAACGTTTCTTACCTACGCAAAAACACAACGGTGATATGCCAATTTCTATTTACCATTCATAAGGACCCTTTTCATCGAATCAGATCCGAGTAAAGTGGGAGAGACAGACACCCGCCAGCCACCTTATGCATCAAGTGCATGTCAGTCGGTGGAACCAGTCTCACATAAGCGTACGTGTAAGGTCGGTCCGGGCCGCTTCATCCCACAATGTCGCCGGATCAAGATAAGACTAGTAACGGTAAGCAAATTGAACAAATCATCGCCCACAACTGCTTTGTGTTCTACTCGTGCATAGAAACTACGCATAGACCTAGCTCATGATGCCACTGTTGGGGATCGTAGCAGAAATTCAAAATTTTCCTACGTGTCACCAAGATCAATCTATGGAGAGACTAGCAACGAGAGAGAGGAGTGCATCTTCATACCCTTGAAGATCGCAATGCGGAAGCGTTACAAGAACGCGGTTGGTGGAGTCGTACATGCAGCGATTCAGATCACGGTCGATTTCGATCTAAGCGCCGAACAACGGTGCCTCCGCGTTCAACACACATACAGCCCGGTGACGTCTCCCACGCCTTGATCCAGCAAGGAGAGAGGGAGAGGTTGGGGAAGACTCCGTCCAGCAGCAGCACAATGGCATGGTGATGGTGGAGGAGCGCGGTACTCCAGCAGGGCTTCGCCAAGCACTACGAGAGACGAGGAGGGAGAGGGGTAGGGCTGCACCAAGAGAGAGATCAGATCACATATGTTGGGCAGCCCCATACCTCAAGTATATATAGGGGAGGGGAGGGGTTGTGCCCCCTCTAGGGTTCCCTCCCCAAGGGGGGCGGCAGCCCTAGATCCCAGCAAGGGTGGCGGCTAGAGGGGAGAGGGAGAGAGGGGGCGCCCTAGGGTGGGCCTTAAGGCCCATCTGGACCTAGGGTTTGCCCCCTCCCACTCTCCCTGCACCTTGGGCCTTGGTGGGGGGCGCACCAGCCTACCTGGGACTGGTCCCCTCCCACACTTGGCCCACGCAGCCTTCTGGGGCTGGTGGTCCCACCTGGTGGACCCCCGGGACCCTCCCGATGGTCCCGGTACATTACCGATAGCACCCGAAACTTTTCCGGTGACCAAAATGGGACTTCCCATATATAAATCTTTACCTCCGGACCATTCCGGAACTCCTCGTGACATCCGAGATCTCATTCGGGACTCCAAACAACATTCGGTAACCACGTACATACTTTCCCTATAACCCTAGCGTCATCGAACCTTAAGTGTGTAGACCCTACGGGTTCGGGAACCATGTAGACATGACCGAGACAACTCTTCGGCCAATAACCAACAGCGGGATCTGGATACCTGTTGGTGTCAAAACCGGCGGATCTCGGGTAGGGGGTCCCGAACTGTGCGTCTAGGCCAGATGGTAACAGGAGGCAGGGAACATGATGTTTTACCCAGGTTCGGGCCCTCTTGATGGAGGTAAAACCCTACGTCCTGCTCGATTAATATTGATGATATGGGTAGTACAAGAGTAGATATACCATGAGATCAAGGAGGCTAAACCCTAGAGGCTAGCCTATGGTTTGATTGTTGTATATATTGTATATCTATCGACTAGCCTGGCCTCGGTTTATATAATGCACCGGAGGCCTAGGATAACAAGAGTCCTAGCCGAATACGCCGGTGGGGAGAAGTCCTTGTCTTGATCGCCAAGTCTTGTGGAATCTTCCTTTTATGCGGTAGCCGTCCGAACTGGCCCATGAGTATACGGCCACGGGGGTCCTCGGCCCAATCTAATAGATCGGGAGACGACGTGGTGAGTACCCCCTAGTCCAGGACACCGTCAGTAGCCCCTTGAACCGGTCTTCAAGTTAGGGACGCTCCTCGATTCTTCCGAACTATTCTTCATCTTCGGTTGCCGGTCTTGAAAACTGGTTCAACAAATCTATTTATCTTTGATCTTGAGGATCACCGAAATGCATTCGACGAGTTTACACGTCGGGTATCCGAGGAGCCCCTTTAAGTTTCCGGCCTTTATCAATGCCTTGTTTATTTTTATGCCACACCTCGGGTTTGAAGTTGTTCCCGGGAGGCAGGGTCCTCTTGCGTCCGAGCTCCAACGCCGGACTACATTCGAGGTATCTTTTGCAGCCGAGCACCAACGCCGGACCGCTTCCCGGCTCTAGCGCCGGAATGTATCCGAGCTCCAACGCCGGACTATGTATCCGAGCTCCAACGCCGGACTGTGTCCAGGCTCCAATGCCGGACTATATCCGAGGTGTCATATCACCTTGGTTCAAAAAAGTTGAAGGAGTTTAGCCGAGCTTAATGCCGGAAATGCCCTCTATGGAGCCAGCCACTAGCGCCCGAGCTTTATGCCAGACTGCTTCTGAGGTGGTGCACCACCCCGACTATGGGCCGATTTTTTGTCAATATTTTTTATTGGTGCAATTTATTCTCTGCCGAGATATATAGCCAGTAGCCCTCAAGGTGTGTATCGGTCTAAAACCCGAGATGCACATGAAGGATGACATAAGACCGCTGATCCCAGTAGCCGCTGAGACTCAGGTTGATTTGCAAAATCGGCCTGAGGATCAAGTCCTAGCTCGGCAGAATACTTCGGGACACAAAAGCGGCGTGCTCAGTCCTCAAGACTCAGGTTGGGTGCAGCCGACCAACCTGAGGATCAAAATCTCCTCGGAAACTATATTGCACATAATTTTTTTTGCATTGGACAAGCAATGCAATAGCCCCCGAGACACTGGTCGGGTGGCAACACCAGATCAGGGGATCGATGTGCCCCTTTAATATTTGTGAATAATAAGCCCGAAGCCCAGTAGCCCCCGAGCCTTAATGCGGGCACGGGTGGCCGAATTAAGGATCAATATCCATAGTAAAATCACAAATTATGTGTAATGACTCTATGTATCCAAGTACTTTACGTCATTAATGCTCGGATCCGCATTGTACAAAACTTTGTTGACCGACCATCGACTTCCACCTCCTCGGCCAGTAGCCGAGGAGTGTTTGTCTTACTTTATAAAACCTTTATGAGGGCAAAGATTTACAACAAACAAGGCAATCTGGCCATACGGATTTATAAACAAAGGTACGCAGAGAGTTATATTACTGTTTAACAGAAGAAATGTATTCCAAAGAAAATAGTCCCGCTATCGGTTCCTTTCTTTGGGCTGTCATTCTAAGCATGATCATGAAACCTCAGCTCGAATGTAAGAGCAAAATATCGAGGATTTAGTTTGGGAGGCCAGTTAATAGCCCCCGGTAGTGTTCGGCGACAGTCGAGGTCAAGCCGTAAACACTTCGGCCAATGTTATGAATGGCCCGTCATAGTCATCGGATCGCTGACCAGTTTACGCTTATTATGACAGTCAATTTTCGGCTTTCTCCACTAAGGTGCTTAACCATGTGAGCTGGAAGCACAATCGCAGTGGTTCTCCCTTTGCACGCCTAGCCGAACAAAACAGAACGTAGGAAGCAAGTGCAGGAGCCGGGCAACCCAACTATTGACCGAAGACACAATTCGAAACCGATGCATATATAGCAATATCTGAGAATGTTTTTGCTGAATCCCTAAAGGTGTCCGGCGTTGCACTGCGAGACTAATGCTGGAAAAGCACAAATAGTTTAAAAGTGCCAAAAAGCTTGGAAAACC
This sequence comes from Triticum dicoccoides, assembly GCF_002162155.2. NCBI lineage: Eukaryota > Viridiplantae > Streptophyta > Magnoliopsida > Poales > Poaceae > Triticum > Triticum dicoccoides. The sequence goes on along the minus strand of NC_041390.1, from coordinate 60,941,727 downwards.
AAGAAACGTCAGTAAAAACATGATGTCCGAACAAGATCAAGTGTTTGGTGCCAATCCGAAAATTGGTCTTAGAAAAAGGAAGTGCTTCTGTCGTTCTTTAACATGACACATCCTATCTCAAGACTTCGAGCGGGTCAGCCTACGGCTTCAACCTCCTATCCCGAGGGCGGAGTACTTCTCATTAGGCCAGTTTAGCAAACTAAACTCTAGCGGTTTTGAGAGAGAAATTAGGCTCCCCGGCTAGTGGCCGCACACTCGCGTCGAAAAAAGGAGTGATAAATAATAATAATAATAGAACTTTGCAACGACTGAGAAGAAGAACACTTATTATAAAACGGCTCAAATAAACTTAAGAGCCCCCAAGTGACTTGGGTAGAAGAATGATTGCATGTACCGAAGTACTTATATCATATCTATGTTCAACCGAACATTAAACACGTCTTAACCGACCGTCGGCTTCTCCCTCTTCGGCTAAGGACCGAAAAGTGTTATGTACTCCATCGGTCGAGAATATCGACGGTGTTTCCAATAACCAGGCAATCAAGCCATAAGGCTATAACAGACAAAGCGCGCTCAGGGAACTTATGCTATATTACCGTGAAGTGTAAGAAGCATCTTCGAAGAAAATAGTACCCCCACCGATACCTTTCTTCGGTGCTCATTGTTATTATGAGACTTGTGCAATAGATTTTTTGTACTCATGAGTTCCGTTGTGTGCCGACCATCATTGAATAACTATAAGAGCGCTAGCTTTTGGCTTCACCCAGTCTGAGGTCCGTCTCGGGTGACCCAATCGTGACAATCGTAGAGGTGCTCCCTTTACTCCCTAGCCGAACAATCGGGAATGTAGGGGTAAACACAAGAGCGAGGCAACCCAGCTTGCAAATCGCTTAAGTCAATGTGGTGCATATTGTGGCGTAATACACGAACAAGTAACGAAGCCGTACAAGTATAATCATATGCAACAGGAAAAGCTTCATAAAGAAAGCCCCCAAGTGAATTGGGTCCTTGAATTTGTGAGTCACAAACAAAGTTTGGACAAGGAAATTTTTTACAAGCAACTTTTTTCCAAAAAAGTATAATGCTTGGTCGAACCGAACACAAGTTAGAAACTAAAGCTTTGAGCATGAAAGCGACTTAGCTGGTTAATGTGTTCGGTATTGATGACGCGGTCCGAGCTTGATGCGGGGCAAGGTTCCATCTCCCAAGCTGGTCCCGAGGTGGCGGAGCAAAGAGCTCGGCACTCCGAAGTGGTGACATAGCACGGTCAATGCAGGCCGGCAGAGTGATGCCGAAGTCCCCGGCATGGGGTAATGAAGTGTTGACGAAGCCCCCTGTCCAGCCGAGGTGACGCCAAAGGATATAGTCCGGCTGGATCATTTCCCTGTGCCACATAAAATAGTGCAAACCGGAGATAATAGTAATAATAATAAAAAAATCGTTGCATAATAAATAATTTATGCAAAGTGAGTAATAAAAGAAATATGGCATGGCGCCGAAGTCAAGTCGATGCAGGGCGTCGGCGTGATGCGGTAAAGGCGTGGCAAAGCCTGAATTCCCAGGTCGGTCCGAGCTCCGAGTGCGGCGTTCGCCGGACTATGTACGAAAACTGACCGAACCACCATGCGGCTGTCGTTAATGCAGCCACCATTTGATAGACCTGTGTACATATGACGGACAAACCAGAGTAATAATTCCTAGGGAAAAATGAACCCAAACAAGCAAAAAATACTGGGATTAATAGCACCTGGTTTATTTGTTGTAGCAATCCGAAGGAAGGTGATTCCTAAAATTGGGACCCACTCCGCACACCCATTGCCTGATGGGCGATAAAACGATAGCATGGCAATGCTGGTAAAGGTTGACTCGCCGAGGCAAAGCCCTCGGCCCAGCTAACGTGACAGAGCTGGTCGGCTAGTGACGCCGAAGTGTCCGGAGTAGATTGATGAAGAGATGGCGAAGCCCCCAGTCCAGCCGAGATGTCTAAGCCTCGATGTCAGCTGATGAGTCGAAGTAGGTCGGCGTGATGGACACCAGCTTGAAAAAGCAATAGTGCGGCCCTGTCGATGCAGGTCGTGACGTGGTCGATGCCGGCTTGATGAAGCGACCGTGCGGCTATGCCGGTATGCCCGCTCCGTGTAATCTGTGGGGCGGCGATGTTGGTGATGATTTATCCTTCGCGATGTCGGGCTCTTGTTCGGCTTGCCGAGATGATGATCCGAAGAAGTTGAGCTCGGCTCAACAAAGTGACGCCGTCTCTAGCGCAGGTCGGCAGCCGTGGAGTAATATTGTCGGACTGGTTTGACACCAGCATGATGTTGAAGATCATGTTCAAAAGATCTTACAGTTAGTGGGATGTGTTCGGAAACAAAACACAATACCCCATACAAAACTTCCTTTAAAAGGATGTCTGAAATCCTGTTCATAAAAAAGATGAGCTCGGGTCGGATTCGTTTTCGTGCAGAAAACAGATCCGAAAAGTGATGCACTAATCGGAAGGTTCCCGAAGTTTGGACGGTCGGATCGAGTCAAAATTTTGAGAGGTGGTAGATATAGGAATTCCGCAGCCGATCAACGGTTGGATCTTCCAAAGGACGTCCGAGCTAGAAGCTGGACACCACGCCCTAAACTCATCCAAATTCCCGTCCAGATTTGACAGGGCTCTGGTATATCGTGGATTGCCAGAGATTCCTCCATCGGAACTCGACGAAATTTTCCAGGGTTGTTATAGACTCAATTCCTCACAATTCCACCAAAGCGATCGTCAAAGCGATACTCGAGGAGGTGGTGGTGGCAGATACGAGTTCGCTGTCCAGAAAAACAGCACGGTCGCTTGAGGGCAATGTTGACGTTGAGCCCCCGAGCTCCATAGATGATTCCTCCGTGATCTTTGATAGAGATCGGAGTTGATGTTTGATAAAGGCCCTCGTCCGGACATGGTGATCCGAACACGGGGCGCAATTCTTGGTCGAAGCAAGGTGACCAGTCGAACTGGTGACGAAGACGCCGAACTCGCAGTTGATCTGCAGGCGAGCCATCGATCCTTTTGTCGATCACACAGCGGAACTCTCAATGAAAGCACCAATGTCGGTGTCAAAACCGGCGGATCTCGGGTAGGGGGTCCCGAACTGTGCGTCTAGGCCGGATGATAACAGGAGGCAGGGAACACGATGTTTTACCTAGGTTCGGGCCCTCTTGATGGAGGTAAAACCCTACGTCCTGCTCGATTAATATTGATGATATGGGTAGTACAAGAGTAAATCTACCACGAGATCAAGGAGGCTAAACCCTAGAAGCTAGCCTATGGTATGATTATTGTATATATTGTATATCTATCGACTAGCCTGGCCTCGGTTTATATAATGCACCGGAGGCCTAGGATAACAAGAGTCCTAGCCGAATACGCCGGTGTGGAGAAGTCCTTGTCTTGATCGCCAAGTCTTGTGGAATCTTCCTTGTATGCGGTAGCCGTCTGAACTGGCCCATGAGTATACGGCCACGGGGGTCCTCGGCCCAATCTAATAGATCGGGAGACGACGTGGTGAGTACCCCCTAGTCCAGGACACCGTCAATACCCATGTTGGCTCCCACATGTTCCACGATGATCTCATTGGATGAACCACGATGTCAAGGATTCAATCAATCCCGTATACAATTCTCTTTGTCTATCGGTACGATACTTGCCCAAGATTCGATTGTCGGTATCCCGATACCTCGTTCAATCTCGTTACCGGCAAGTCTCTTTACTCGTTCCGTAACACATCATCCCGTGATCAACTCCTTCGTCACATTGTGCACATTATGATGATGTCCTACCGAGTGGGCCCAGAGATACCTCTCCGTTACACGGAGTGACAAATCCCAATCTCGATTCTTGCCAACCCAACAGACACTTTCGGAGATACCCGCAGTGCACCTTTATAGCCACCCAGTCACGTTGTGACGTTTGGTGCACCCAAAGCTGTTGGGGAACGTAGTAATTTCAAAATTTTCCTACGCACACGCAATATCATGGTGATGCATAGCAACGAGAGGGGAGAGTGTGATCTACGTACCCTCGTAGACCGACAATGGAAGCGTTATGACAACGCGGTTGATGTAGTCATACGTCTTCACGGCCCGACCGATCAAGCACCCAAACTACGGCACCTCCGAGTTCTAGCACACGTTCAGCTCGATGACGATCCCCGGACTCCGATCCAGCAAAGTGTCGGGGAAGAGTTCCGTCAGCACGATGGCGTGGTGACGATCTTGATGTTCTACTGTCGCAGGGCTTCACCTAAGCACCACTATAATATTATCGAGGACTATGGTGGAAGGGGGCATCGCACACGGCTAACAGAACGATCTTAGAGATCAACTTATGTGTCTAGGGGTGCCCCCTGCCCCCGTATATAAAGGAGCCAAGGGGGTGCGGCCGGCCATAGGAGTAGGCGCGCAGGAGGAGTCCTACTCCTACCGGGAGTAGGACTCCCCCCCTACTCCTACCGGGAGTAGGACTCCCCCCTTTCCCTAGTTGGATTAGGACTTGGGGAAGAAGGAAGAGAGGGAAGAAAGGAAAGGGGGGCGCCGCCCCCCTCCTTGTCCAATTCGGACTTGGGGGGAGGGGCGTGCGGCAGCCCCTAGGCCTCCTCTCCTCTTCCCCCACTAGGCCCATTAAGGCCCATTAGGTTACCGGGGGGTTCAGGTAACCTCTCGGTACTCCGGTAAAATGCCGATTTCACCCGGAACACTTCCGATGTCCAAACATAGGCTTCCAATATAGCAATATTTATGTCTCGACCATTTCAAGACTCCTCGTCATATCCGTGATCACATCCGGGACTCCGAACTAACTTCGGTACATCAAAATATATAAACTCATAATGAAACTGTCATCATAACGTTAAGCGTGCGGACCCTACGGGTTCGAGAACAATGTAGACATGACCGAGACATGTCTCCGGTCAATAACCAATAGCGGAACCTGGATGCTCATATTGGCTCCCACATATTCTATGAAGATCTTTTATCGGTCAGACCGCATAACAACATACTTTGTTCCCTTTGTCATCGGTATGTTACTTGCCCGAGATTCGATCGTCGGTATCTCAATACCTAGTTCAATCTTGTTACCAGCAAGTCTCTTTACTCGTTTCATAATACATCATCTCACAACTAACTCATTAGTTGCAATGCTTGCAAGGCTTATGTGATGTGCATTACCGAGAAGGCCCAGAGATACCTCTCCGATAATCGGAGTGACAAATCCTAATCTCGAAATACGCCAACCCAACATGTACCTTTGGAGACACCTGTAGAGCTCCTTTATAATCACCCAGTTACGTTGTGACGTTTGGTAGCACACAAAGTGTTCCTCCGGCAAACGGGAGTTGCATCATCTCATAGTCATAGGAACATGTATAATTCATGAAGAAAGCAATAGCAACATACTAAACGATCGGGTGCTAAGCTAATGGAATGGGTCATGTCAATCACATCATTCTCCTAATAGTGTGATCCTGTTAATCAAATGACAACACGTGTCTATGGTTAGGAAACATAACCATCTTTCATTAACGAGCTAGTCAAGTAGAGGCATACTAGTGACGTTTAGTTTGTCTATGTATTCACACAAGTATTATGTTTCCGGATAATACAATTCTAGCATGAACAATAAACATTTATCATGATATAATAAAATAATAACTTTATTATTGCCTTTAGGGAATATTTCCTTCAAAAGCATTCCTACGGTATCTGGGAGTTGCACAATCTCATGGTCTAAGGAAATGATACTTGACATTAGAAAAGCTTTAGCATACGAACTACACGATCTTGTGCTAGGCTTAGGATTGGGTCTTGTCCATCACATCATTCTCCTAATGATGTGATCCCATCATCAACGACATCCAATATCCATGGTCAGGAAACCGTAACCATCTATTGATCAACAAGCTAGTCAACTAGAGGCTTACTAGGGACATGGTGTTGTCTATGTATCCACACATGTATCTGAGTTTCCTATCAATACAATTCTAGCATGGATAATAAACGATTATCATGAACAAGGAAATATAATAATAACTAATTTATTATTGCCTCAAGAGTGACAAGTATGAAAAAAATTATGAATGGTGGCTTTGCCACAAATACTATGTCAACTACATGATCATGCTAAGCAATATGACAATGATGAATGTGTCATGATAAACTGGATGGTGGAAAGTTGCATGGCAATATATCTCGGAATGGCTATGGAAATGCCATAATAGGTAGGTATGGTGGCTGTTTTGAGGAAGATATAAGGAGCTTTATGTGTGAAAGAGCGTATCATATCACGGGGTTTGGATGCACCGGCGAAGTTTGCACCAACTCTCGATGTGAGAAAGGGCAATGCACGGTACCGTAGAGGCTAGCAATGATGGAAGGATGAGAGTGTGTATAATCCATGGACTCAACATTAGTCATAAAGAACTCATATACTTATTGCAAAAATCTACAAGCCATCAAAAACTAAAGTATTACGCGCATGCTCCTAGGGGGATAGATTGGTAGGAAAAGACCATCGCTCGTCCCCGACCGCCACTCATAAGGAGGACAATCAAATAACACCTCATGTTTCAAATTTGTTGCATAATGTTTACCATACGTGCATGCTACGGGACTTGCAAACTTTAACTCAAGCACTTCTCAAATTCACAATTACTCTACTAGCATGACTTTGATATTACTACCTCCATATCTCAGAACAATTATCAAGCATCCAACTTTTCTTAGTATTCAACACACTCAAAAGAAAGTTTCACAAATCTTGAATACCAAGCATGTTACTATTAAGCAAATTACCATGCTATTAAGACTCTCAAAATAATTTAAGTGAAGCATGAGAGATCAATAGTTTCTTTAAAACAAATCCACCACCGTGCTCTAAAAGATCTAAGTGAAGCACATAGAGCAAAATTATAGCGCTCAAAAGATATAAGTGAAGCACATAGAGCAAAACTACTTAGCTCAAAAAGATATAAGTGAAGCACATAGAGTATTCTATCAAATTCTAATTCATGTATGGCTCTCTCAAAAGGTGTGTACAGCAAGGATGATTTTGGCACACTAACAACCAAAGACACAAATAATACAAGACGCTCCAAGCAAAACACATATCATGTTGGTGAATAAAAATATAGCCCCAAGTAAATTACCGATGGAAGTGGACAAAAGAGGGGATGCCTTCCGGGGCATCCCCAAGCTTTGACTTTTTGGTGTCCTTGGATTATCTTGGGGGTGCCATGGGCATCCCAAAGCTTAGGCTCTTGCCACTCCTTGTTCCATAATCCATCACAAGACTTCACCCAAAACTTGAAAACTTCACAACACAAAACTCAATAGAAATCTCGTGAGCTCCATTAGAGAAAGAAAACAAAAGACCACTTCAAGGTACTGTAATGAACTCACTCTTTATTTATATTGGTGTTAAACCTACTGTATTCCAACTTCCCTATGGATTATAAACTATTTTACTAACCATAGATTCATCAAAATAAGCAAACAACACACGAAAAACAGAATCTGTCAAAAACAGAACAGTCTGTAGTAGTCTGTAGCTAGCGCAAGATCTGGAACCCCAAAAATTCTAAAATAAATTTCTGGACGTGAGGAATTTATCTATTAATCATCTGCAAAACGAATTAACTAAATAGAACTTTCCAAATAAAAATGACAGCAGTTCTCGTGAGCGCTAAAGTTTCTGTTTTTTACAGCAAGTTCAACAAGACTTTCCCAAAGTCTTCCCAGCGGTTCTACTTGGCACAAACACTAATTAAACACAAAAAACACAACCAAAACAGAGGCTAAATAATTTATTTATTTAATAACAGCAAGGAAAAATATCGGGTTGTCTCCCAACAAGCGCTTTTCTTTAAAGCCTTATAGCTAGGCATTGATAATTTTAATGATGCTCACATGAAAGACAAGAATTGAAGCACAAAAGGAGCATCATAAAGCATGTGACAAACACATCTAAGTCTAACATACTTCCTATGCATAGGCATATTATAGGCAAACAAATTATCAAGGCAAGCAAAAACTAGCATATGCAAGGAAGAGGAAAGAAACAATAGCAATCTCAACATAACTCGAGGTAATTTAGTAACATGAAAATTTCTACAACCATATTTTCCTCTCTCATAGTAATTACATGTAGGATCATAAGCAAATTCAACAATATAGCTATCACATAAAATATCCTCAATATGATCCACATGCATGCAAAGTTGGCACTTTTCCAAAATAGTGGGATTAACATTAACTAAAGTCATGACCTTCCCAAACGCACTTTTATCAAAAACTTCGTAAGATTGAAAATTCTCCAAATATGTGGGATCTAAAGTTGACATTCTTCCAAACCCACTTTCAATATTATTGCAAACATTATAATCAATCTCATATTCATCATGGGACTTAAATAAATTTTCAAGATCAAAAGAATCACCCCAATCATGATTGTTGCAACAAGTAGAGGACATAGCAAAATTAGCATCCCCAAGCTTAGGGTTTTGCATATTATTAGCACAATTTACATTAATAGAATTTATAATAACATCATTGCAATCATGCTTTTTATTCAAATATCTATTGTGAATCACTTCATAAAATACTTCATCGCAATTTTCAGATTCACGAATTTCAAGCAAAAATTCATAAAGATAATCTAGTGCACAAAACTCACTAGCAATTGGTTCAACATAACTGGATCTCTTAAAAAGATTAGCAAGCGGATGAGGATCCATAAATCTTAGGTTCTCTGTTTAGTAATAGATAAACAACTAATCCAACCATACGAGCAAACAAGAAACGGGCAAAAGAGGCAAATAGAGAAAGAGAGGGAGGATAGAGAGAGAGGGCGAATAAAATGGCAAGGGTGAAGTGGGGGAGAGGAAAACGAGAGGCAAATGGCAAATAATTTAATGCGAGAGATAGGGATTGTGATGGGTACTTGGTATGTTGACTTTTTGTGTAGACTCCCCGGCAACGGCGCCAGAAATTCTTCTTGCTACCTCTTGAGCTTGCGTTGGATTTCCCTGAAGAGGAAATGATGATGCAGCAGAGTAGCGTAAGTATTTCCCTCAGTTTTTGAGAACCAAGGTATCAATCCAGTAGGAGGCCACGCTCAAGTCCCTCGTACCTGCACAAAACGATAGCTACTCGCAACCAACACGAGTAGGGGTTGTCAATCCCTTCACGGTCACTTACGAGAGTGAGATCTGATAGATATAATATTTTTGGTATTTTTGCTATAGAGATGCAAAGTGAAAAGTAAAAGGCAAAGTAAAAAAGCAGAGCAAGATTAAAGTGATGGAGATTGATATGATGAGAATAGACCCGGGGGCCATAGGTTTCACTAGTGGCTTCTCTCAAGAGCATAAGTATTCTACGGTGGGTGAACAAATTACTCTTGAGCAATTGACAGAATTGAGCATAGTTATGAGAATATTTAGGCATGATCATGTATATAGGCATCACGTCCGTGACAAGTAGACCGAAACGATTCTGCATCTACTACTATTACTCCACTCATCGACCGCTATCCAGCATGCATCTAGAGTATTAAGTTAAAAACAGAGTAACGCTTTAAGCAAGATGACATGATGTAGAGAGATAAATTCATGCAATATGAAATAAACCCCATCTTTTTATCCTCGATGGCAACGATTCAATACGTGCCTTGATGCCCCTTCTGTCACTGGGAAAGGACACCGCAAGATCGAACCCAAAGCTAAGCACTTCTCCCATGGCAAGAAAAACCAATCTAGTAGGCCAAACCAAACTGATAATTCGAAGAGACTTGCAAAGATAACCAATCATACATAAAAGAATTTAGAGAAGATTCAAATATTATTCATAGATAGACTTGATCATAAACCCACAATTCATCGGTCTCAACAAACACACCGCAAAGAATAAGAAGATTACATCGAATAGATCTCCACAAGAGAGGGGGAGAACTTTGTATTGAGATCCAAAAAGAGAGAAGAAGCCATCTAGCTAATAACTATGGACCCGAAGGTCTGAGGTAAACTACTCACACTTCATCGGAGAGGCTATGATGATGTAGAAGCCCTCCGTGATGACGGCCCTCTCCGGCGGAGCTCCGGAACAGGCCCCAAGATGGGATCTCATGGATACAGAAAGTTGCGGCGGTGGAATTAGGTTTTTGGCTCCGTATCTGTTCGTTTGGGGGTACGTAGGTATATATAGGAGGAAGAAGTACGTCGGTGGAGCTTCGGTAGGCCCACGAGGGTGGGGGCGCGCCTGGGGGTATAGGGCGCGCCCCCCTACCTCGTGCCCACCTTGAAGCTTCCTTGGCATAAGGTCCAAGTCTCCTGGGTCATATTCGGGAAGAAAATCACGTTCCAGAAAGGTTTATTCCGTTTGGACTCCGTTTGATATTCCGTTTCTTCGAAACACTGAAATAGGCAAAAAAACAGTAATTCTGGGCTGGGCCTCCGGTTAATAGGTTAGTCCCAAAAATAATATAAAAGTGGAAAATAAAGCCCAATATAGTCCAAAACAGTAGATAATATAGCACGGAGCAATCAAAAATTATAGATACGTTGGAGACATATCACTAGGTCATTGCCGTGCAGCTCAGCTATGCCGTTGGAGTTGATGGACTCACTTTATCTTCCAAGCCTTCCACAATTATCGTATCAGATGGCCTTAAGCCATATTTATTGTAAATAAGTTCTCTTTGGGAGACATCAATGTATTAAGTGTGTGATTTCTACTCTGTTATAAATCCTTCGAGTACTGTGTGTGTTAGCATTACCAATCCAGGGATGGCACTGAAGCACAGAGACTTGACCGTTTGAGGTCGGGTCGCTACAGAATCAAAATAAGACGTAGATGGTAAGCAGTATGATGATCACCGCCCACAACTCTTTGTGTTCTACTCGTGCATATCATCTACGCATAGACCTAGCTCGGATGCCACTGTTGGGAAATGTAGCATGCAATTTCAAAAAAATTCCTATGCTCACACAAGATCTATCTAGGAGATGCATAGCAATGAGAGGGGGGAGTGTGTCTACGTACCCTCGTAGACCGAAAGTGGAAGCATTTGACAACGTGGTTGATGTAGTCGAACTTCTTCTCATTCCGACCGATCAAGCACCGAACGTACGACACCTTTGAGTTCTGCACACGTTCAGCTCGATGACGTCCCTCGAACTCTTGATCCAGCAAAGTGTCGAGGAAGTAGATGAGCTCCGTCAGCACGATGGCATGGTGACGGTGATGGTGAAGTGATCCGCGCAGGGCTTTGCCTAAGCACTATGACAATATGACCGAGGGTGTAATCTATGAAGGGAGGCGCCACACACGGCTAACAAAAATTGATGTGTGTTCTAGGCGCCTCCTCCCCTCATATATATAGGTGGGAGGGAGAGGGAGCAGCCAAGGGGGGTGCCCCAAGTAGGAGGAATCCTACTTGGGGGTCTCCTCCAATTCGGCCCCCTTCCTTATTAACCGGAGGGGAAAGGAAAGAAAGAGGGGGAGGGAAGGAAGGGCGAGGCCAAATCCTCCCCTTTCCTTCTCCCTTCCCCTCTTTCCTTCTCCTATTTCGGCCTATATGGGGGCACACCAGCCCCTTGTGGGCTGGTCTGTCCCTCTGTTGGCCCATAAGGCCCATATCTTTGTCAGAGGGTGCCCGGAGCCCCTTTCGGTGACCCGATATGTACCTGATATCCTCCGAAACACTTTCAATGTCCAAATACTATCGTCCTATATATCAATCTTTACCTCTCGACCATTTCGAGACTCCTCGGCATGTCCGTGATATCATTTGGGACTCCGACCAACATTCGGTCACAAAATCACATAACTCATACAATACAAAATCATCATCAAACATTAAGCGTGCAAACCCTACGGGTTCAAGAACTATGTAGACATGACCGAGACACCTCTCCGGTCAATAACCAACAGTGGAACCTAGATGCTCATATTGGTTCCCACATATTCTACGAAGATCTTTATCGGTCGAACCGTTATGACAACATACGTTATTCCCTTTGTCATCGGTATGTTACTTGCCCGAGATTCAATCGTCGGTATCTTCATACCTAGTTCAATCTCGTTATCGGCAAGTCTCTTTACTCGTTCCATAATACAACATCCTGCAACTAACTCATTAGTTACTTTGCTTGCAAGGCTTCTTATGATGTGCATTACCGAGAGGCCCAGAGACACCTCTCCGATACTCGGAGTGACAAATTCTAATCTCGATCTATGCCAACCCAACAAATACCTTCGGAGATACCTGTAGAGCATCTTTATAATCACCCAATTACATTGTGACGGTTGATAGAACACAAGGCATTCCTCTGGTATCCGGGAGTTGCATAATCTCATAGTCGAAGGAATATATATTTGACATGAAGAAAGCAATAGCAATAAAACTGAATGATCAATATGCTAAGCTAACGGATGGGTCTTGTCCATCACATAATTCTCCTAATGATGTGATCCCGTTCATCAAATGACAGCACATATCTATGTTTAGGAAACTTAACCATCTTTGGTTAATGAGCTAGCCTAGTAGAGGCTTACTAGGGACACGGTGTTTTATCTATGTACCCACACATGTATCAAGTTTCCGGTTAATACAATTCTAGCATGAATAATAAACATTTATCATGATATAATAAAATATAAAATAACAACTTTAATATTGCCTCTAGGGTATATTTCCTTCAGTCGGCACTTGTCGCGGTCGTCGTTGCCGGCACCTCGCCCGGCTCCGCTCTGGGTGCGACCGCCGCCTCTGCCGGTGTTGCCTCCACTGCTCGGGGCACCGCCACCATGTCCTTGATGCTTCCTCGTCTCCCACTTCTTTGAGAATAGGAGTTGTCCACCGCCGAAGCTCTCGCGGCCGTCGTCAAGGCGGTCCTCGACCATCCGCAACCGGCCCGTGAGCTCCTCGATGGAGAGCTCGCTCAGGTCAAGCAAAGTCTCGATGGAGAGTGCTACCTGAGTGAAGCGAGGTGGCACGACACGGAGAAAATTCTGCACGACTCTCGCGTCGTCCATGGTGTCACCAAACACGCGGAGCTACGACGCAAGGCTGGAGATCCGCATGGCGAAGTCGTCGATGAGCTCGCCCTCCTTGAAGGTGATGTTCTCGAAGTCTGCCCGCAGCTTCTGCGCGTTCGCCTCGCGCACGCGGTTGCTGCCGAGGCGCTAGGTAAGGATGGCGGTTGCTGCCGAGGCGCTAGGTAAGGATGGCTTCCCACGCCTCCTTGGCGCTTGCCTTCGCCGTGAGCATGTCATGCATCTCCGGCGGCATGGCACGCATGAGTGTCGCCATGGCTTTCCTGTCCTCCTTTCTCTCGACCAGGTCGTCCTTCATAAGAACCAAGAGGCTCGCTGCATGGAGGTTGCACTCCATGATCAACGCCCACTCGCTATAGTTCGAGCGTGTGAGCATCGGAAAGGTGATGGGCACGCTATCGCTGATTGCAGTCTCATGCACGATCTCCCTAACCACGACCTCACCGTGATGGCCGCGCCTGGACCGGTTGCGCCCTCGCCGCTCCTCCGGAGGCGGCGACTGGGAGCCGTCATGTGATGGCTGCGACTAGGAACCATCTGAGGTGGTGCGCTGCTGCACTCCTTTTACACCAACCATGGCTATCGAAACAAAGCTCTGATGCCAATTGTTAGCCCAAAAACTACTGGCTAGCTCTCTCTCGTACACTAACAAAGTTAGCAAAGTAAGCTGCAGCTGCACACACTGAGCTAGGAGGGCAAACACACATGTGTAGCAGGAGAAGCTCGCGTACTACTAGTGCGGCTGGTTGCAGTAGTAGTGTACTACTAGAATTTTTGATTGCTACTTGCGCTGATTTACAACGGGAGGAGTAGTGCTCTTATATAGCACTTGCAAACCGACTTTTTTTAAAAACAAGGCAAAAGATTTGCCATTTTCATTGATTAAGAAAAAGAGAGTTGCCCGGTTAATTAGAGAAAAACCGGACGAAAACCTAGATTACAAACCCCACACGAGGCACACGCGGACGACCTGGCCACAAACTAGTTCACCTCACAACCAAACGACACACCATCGAAAGGTAGCACCGAACAACAAAGCAACGCCAAAGAGTCGACCACAGCGTCGAGGACAAGACAACTCCGATTTTGTTGGCCTCGCACCGACCTTAGTCCAGCACAACACCCCGAAAGCACCGTTCGCTGAAAACCGCCCTCATGGAGTCATCGTTGCCGCAATGACCCCGCCGCCCACAGCTCCGACTTCTAAACCAGCAAAAGCACACCCATTGGCACACCAGACCACCCACCACCGCACGCCATCATTGTCGTTGCCACACAAGTCACAACGCCAACCTCCCACACCGCTGGTCGAACATCTACCGACCACGATGTTGTGCACGTCCAGCCTACCGGAAGTGCAAAAGGGGCCAAGATCTCAGAGACGGCGCCCCAAAAGGGAAAGCAACGTAGAGACGACGTCGCCGCCCGATCCACCAGAAGGATCCTGACTTTCGCCCGAAGATTTTGACCCGAGAGGAGAGGTTGCATAAAACTCCTCAACGGGGCTCCCAAGAGAGATAGCGACGCCCACGGGCGGCGCCGCCGCCGGCCGGCCAGAAACCAGCCAAAGCTTTCTCCTGGAGAAGCAGAGCCTTGACTCCCACGCAGCCAACCAAAGTCAACTATCACCTCCGCTGACCCGTACACTCCTGCACAACAATCGCGTCATTGCCACACAATTCTATCATGTATGCAATGCTGGGTACCAGACCTAATGTGCACCTTGCTATTAGTTTAGTAGGGAGGTACCAAAGTAATCCAGGACTGGATCACTAGACAGTGGTCAAGAACATCCTGAAATACCTGAAAAGGACTAAGGATATGTTTCTCGTTTATGGAGGTGACAAAGAGCTCATCGTAAATGGTTACGTTGATGCAATCTTTAACACTGATCCGGATGACTCTAAGTCACAAACCGGATACATATTTTTATTGAATGGTGGAGCTGTCAGTTGGTGCAGTTCTAAGTAAAGCGTCGTGGCGGGATCTACATGCGAAGCGGAGTACATAGCTTCTTCGGAAGCAACAAATGAAGGAGTCTGGATGAAGGAATTCATACCCGATCTAGGTGTCATACCTAGTGCATCGGGTCCAATGAAAATCTTTTGTAACAATACTGGTGCAATTGCCTTGGCAAAGGAATCCAGATTTCACAAGAGAACCAAGCACATCAAGGGACGCTTCAATTCCATCCGTGATCAAGTCAAGGAGGGAGGCATAGAGATTTGCAAGATACATACGAATCTGAATGTTGCAGACCCATTGACTAAGCCTCTCTCACGAACAAAACATGATCAGCACAAAGACTCCATGGGTGTTAGAGTCATTACAATGTAATCTAGATTATTGACTCTACTGCAAGTGGGAGACTGAAGGAAATATGCCCTAGAGGCAATAATAAAGTTGTTATTTATATTTCCTTATATCATGATAAATGTTTATTATTCATGCTAGAATTGTATTAATCGGAAACTTAGTACATGTGTGAATACATAGACAAACAGAGTGTCACTAGTATGCCTCTACTTGACTAGCTCATTAATCAAAGATGGTTAAGTTTCCTAGCCATAGACATGAGTTGTCATTTGATGAGCGTGATCACATCATTAGAGAATGATGTGATTGACATGACCCATCCGTTAGCTTAGCACTATGATCATTTAGTTTATTGCTATTGCTTTCTTCATAACTTATACATGTTCTTATGACTATGAGATTATGCAACTCCCGTTTACCGGAGGAACACTTTGTGTGCTACCAAACATCACAACGTAACTGGGTGATTATAAAGGTGCTCTACAGGTGTCTCCAAAGGTACTTGTTGGGTTGGCGTATTTCAAGATTAGGATTTGTCACTCCGATTGTCGGAGAGGTATCTCTGGGCCCTCTCGGTAATACACATCAATATAAGCCTTGCAAGTAATCTGACTAATGAGTTAGTTACGGGATGTTGCATTACGGAACGAGTAATGAGACTTGCCGGTAATGAGATTGAACTAGGTCTGATGATACCGACAATCGAATCTCGGGCAAGTAACATACCGATGACAAACGAAACAATGTATGTTGTTATGCGGTTTGACCGATAAAGATCTTCGTAGAATATGTAGGAACCAATATGAGCATCCAGGTTCCGCTATTGGTTATTGACCAAAGATGAGTCTTGGTCATGTCTACATAGTTTTTGAACCCATAGGGTCCGCACGCTTAATGTTCGATGACAATATGTATTGTGAGTTATGTGATTTGATGTACCGAAGGTTGTTCAGAGTCCCAGATGTGATCACGGACATGACGAGTCTAGAAATGGTCGAGGCATGAAGATTGATATATTGGAAGGTTATGTTTGGACACCGGAAAGGTTTCAGATAGGTTCGGGCATTTCCTAGAGTACCGGGAGGTTACCGGAACCGCCCGGGGGTTAATGGGCCTTCATGGGCTTTAGTGGAAGAGAGGAGGAGGCGGCGAAGAGGAGGGGTGCCCCCCCCCAAGCCCAATCCGAACTGGGGAGGGGGGCCGGCCCTCCTTTCCTTCTTCCCCTCTTCCCTTTCCTTCCCCTCCTAGTTGGACTAGGAAAGGGGGGAACCTACTCCTAGTAGGAGTAGGACTCCCCCCTTGGGGAGTGCCCTATGAGGCCGGCCGGCCCCCTCCTCCACTCCTTCATACACGGGGAGGGGGCACCCCATAGACATAGAAGTTGATTTGTTATCCGTGTGCGGTGCCCCCCTCCATAGATTTCCACCTCGGTCATATTGTCGTAGTGCTTAGGTGAAGCCCTGCGTCGGTAACTTCATCATCACCGTCAACACGCCGTCATGCTGACAAATCTCTCACTCGGCCTCAACTAGATCTAGAGTTCGAGGGACGTCACCAAGCTGAACGTGTGCAGATCGCGGAGGCACCGTGCGTTCGGTATGATAACCCACAACTATAGGGGATCGCAACAGTTTTCGAGGGTAGAGTATTCAACCCAAATTTATTGATTCGACACAAGGGGAGCCAAAGAATATTCTCAAGTATTAGCGGCTGAGTTGTCAATTCAACCACACCTGTAAACTTAATATCTGCAGCAAAGTATTTAGTAGCAAAGTAATATGATAATAGCGGTAACGATAGCAAAAGTAATAGTTTTGGTTTTATAGTGATTGTAACAGTAGCAACGGAAAAGTAAATAAGCAAAGATCAATATATGAAAAGCTCATAGGCAATGGATCAGTGATGGATAATTATGTCAGATGTGATTCCTCATGCAACAGTTATAACATAGGGTGACACAGAACTAGCTCCAGTTCATCAATGTAATGTAGGCATGTATTCCGAATATAGTCATACATGCTTATGGAGAAGAACTTGCATGACATCTTTTGTCCTACCCTCCCGTGGCAGCGGGGTCCTATTGGAAACTAAGGGATATTAAGGCCTCCTTTTAATAGAGTATCAGACCAAAGAATTAATACTTAGTGAATACATGAACTCCTCAAACTACGGTCATCACTGGTAAGTATCCCGATTATTGTCACTTTTGGCGTTAACGGATCATAACACATAATAGGTGACTATAGACTTGCAAGATAGGATCAAGAACTCACATATATTCATGAAAACATAATAGGTTCAGATCTGAAATCATGGCCCTCGGGCCCTAGTGACAAGCATTAAGCATAGCAAAGTCATAGCAACATCAATCTCAGAACATAATGGATACTAGGGATCAAACCCTAACAAAACTAACTCGATTACATGATAAATCTCATCCAACCCATAACCGTCCAACAAGCCTACGATGGAATTACTCACGCACTATGGTGAGCATCATGAAATTGCTGATGGAGGAAGGTTGATGATGATGACGGCGACAGATTCCCCTCTCCGGAGCCCCGAACGGACTCCAGATCAGCCCTCCCGAGAGAGATTAGGTCTTGGCGGCGGCTCCGTATCGTAAAACACGATGAATCCTTCTTCCTTATTTTTTCTCCCCGAACGTGAATATATGTAGTTGGAGTTGAGGTCGGTGGAGCACCAGGGGGCCCACAAGGCAGGGGGCGTGCCTAGGGGGTAGGCGCGCCCCCACCCTCGTGGACAAGGTGTGGCCCCCTGGCCTTGATTCTTTCGCCGGTATTTTTTATATATTCCAAAAATATTCTTCATTGATTTTCAGGTCGTTCCGAGAACTTTTATTTCTGCACAAAAATAACACCATGGCAATTCTGCTGAAAACAGCGTCAGTCCGGGTTAGTTCCATTCAAATCATGCAAGTTAGAGTCCAAAACAAGGGAAAAAGTGTTTGGAAAAGTAGATACGTTGGAGACGTATCAACTAACCCAAGCTTAAACCTTTTCTTGTCCTCAAGCAATTCAGTTAACAAACTGAAAGTTATAAAGAAAAAGTTTTACAAACTCTGTTTGCTCTTGTTGTTGTAAATATGTAAAGCCAACATTCATGTTTTCAGCAAAGATTATGAACTAACCATATGCACAATAACATTTAGGTCTCATGTTTACTCATATCAATGGTATAATCAACTAGCGAGCAATGATAATAAATCTGGGATGACAACACTTTCTCAAAACAATCATAATATGATATAATAAGATGGTATCTCCCTAGCCCTTTTTGAGACCACAAAACATAAATGCAGAGCACCCCTGAAAATCAAGGGCTGACTGGAAATTGTAATTCATGGTAAAAGAGATCCAGTCACAGTCATACTCAATGTAAACTAATAATAGTACATGCAAATGACAGTGGTGCTCTCCAACTGGTGCTTTTTAATAAGAGGGTGATGACTCAACATAAAAGTAAATGGATAGGCCCTTCACAGAGGGAAGCAAGGATTTGTAGAGGTGCCAGAGCTTGGTTTTGAAATAGAGATGAATAATATTTTGAGCGGTATACTTTCATTTTCAACATAACAATCGAGAGATCTCAATATCTTCCATGCTACACACATTATAGGCGGTTCCCAAGCAGAATGGTAAAGTTTCCGAGAGATCTCAATATCTTCCATGCTACACACATTATAGGCGGTTCCCAAGCAGAATGGTAAAGTTTATACTCCCCAACTACCAACAAGCATCAATCCATGGCTTACCCGAAACAACGGGTGCCTCCAACTAACAACAATCCTGGGGGAGTTTTGTTTGCAATTATTTTGATTTGGTTTGAGCATGGGACCGGGCATCTCGGTGACCAGCCATTTTCTCGTGAGTGAGGAGCGGAGTCCACTCCTCTTGAGAATAAACCACCTAGCATGGAAGATACAGATAGCCCTAGTTGATACATGTGCTATTCGAGCATACAAAATGGAATTTTTTATTTGAAGGTTTAGAGTTTGGCACATACAAATTTACTTGGAACGGGAGGTAGATAGCGCATATAGGAAGGTATGGTGGACTCATATGGAACAACTTTTGGGGTTTATGGAGTTGGATGCACAAGCAGTATTCCCGCTAAGTACAAGTGAAGGCTAGAAATAGACTGGGAAGCGACCAACTAGAGAGCGACAACAGTCATTGTCGGTGTCAAAACCGGCGGATCTCGGGTAGGGGGTCCCGAACTGTTCGTCTAAGGCGGATGGTAACAGGAGGCGGGGGACACGATGTTTACCCAGGTTCGGGCCCTCTCGGTGGAGGTAATACCCTATGTCCTGCTTGATTGATCTTGATGATATGAGTATTACAAGAGTTGATCTACCACAAGATCGAAGAGGCTAAACCCTAGAAGCTAGCCTATGGTATCATTGTTGTCGTCCTATGGACTAAACCCTCCGGTTTATATAGACATCGGAGGGGGCTAGGGTTACACAGAGTCGGTTACAAGGGAGGAGATCTACATATCCGTATTGCCAAGCTTGCCTTCCACGCCAAGGTGAGTCCCATCCGGACACGGGACGAAGTCTTCAATCTTGTATCTTCATAGTCCAACAGTCCGGCCAAAGGATATAGTCCGGCTGTCCGGAGACCCCCTAATCCAGGACTCCCTCAGTAGCCCCCGAACCAGGCTTCAATGACGATGAGTCTGGCGCGCAGATTGTCTTCGGCATTGCAAGGTGGGTTCTTCTCCAAATTCTGAATATATGCTAAGTAGTGTCCGGCTCCCCATAAATGTTGCACTTCTTGGCTTCCGCGCCCAATAAGGGCTATCTTCCACGTATTGAGCGAATGCGAGGAGCCAGGGCATTTTCACATTTTCCACCCTAGCCATGTAAGTAAATTTTCTATTAAAGAGACGGGGATTCTTAGATCCAGACCACACCATCCTCCCATGGCGAGTATCCATCGGAGCGCGCTCAAAAAAATCCATTCCAATATGGCCGGCCATCACAGCTCCCCCACCCGCTCCTATAGCCCTAAGCTCGGTGATTGGGAGAGGTGTTTCGTCCCGCACAGTCAGTTAGTAGAGTTGCAGACCTAGGGATTTCTCCCTCCAGCGTATATGGTCCCCGTTCGAGCCAGGCTCGCCACCTATAATGGCGGGGAGCAAGCGGAGAGCTTCCCCAATCCCTCCAAGGGGGAGCGGGTATGCCTTGTCCCTTATTTACTAAGGGGACTTGGATTTCCAATCCATCCGTTCCTCCGCAGGTTCCTGGAGTTTTATGGCCTCCAGTTGCATAATTTCACCCCTGCTTCCATATTACACATCGCTGGTTATGTTGCCCTTTGTGAGCTGTTTCTTGGGTTGTGAAGCTCATTTCGAGCTGTGGAAGAGGCTATTCTTCCTTGTGCCCCGTACACAGAAGGGGTCAATATATCAAGTGGGCGGAGCCGAAATATGGCGCATTGCCGAGACCGAATACATGTCCGGCACCCCGAAGAAGACGTCCGAAGACTGGCCTTCGGAGTGGTTTTACATGGAGGACGTCCCCTTTCCAGACCCTATTTGGATGGGTCTTCCCGAGTTCGACAATGCCCCTTTGAAGAAACGCCGAAGCTGGCACCCACGGAGCCCTCAGGAGGAAGATAACGGAGAAGTCCTTTACCTGATGGGTCAGATAAAAGTGCTGGCTCAATCAGGACTGACAATAATCGAGGTTATGTCAATATGTATAATGCGGGGGGTGCAGCCACTTCAATATCGAGGGCACCCCATGTGGCGCTTTAACGGGGAAGATGATGCCACCCGCTGCGGGCGTAAGGGACCAGACTCAGTTGCTCTCTAGCAAACATTCTATCCAATTTGTTCAAGGGAGAGGAAGAGGAGTTCATCCATATTAAGCCACGGGATGGATTCTCCCTGTACAGCCCTCCAAGCTAGGTGAGATGTCACTTTTTACTCCCAACATTCCCGCATTCTTTGTCATAAATACTCACCTTGTCGTTTCATGGCAGGAACTGCGAAAAGCTGTAAGGGAGATCAATAGCCCACCTCCACAACCGGAGGCCCCTGACCGGGCCCTCAATCCCGGACTCGAAGAGGATCCAGACATATTTGTGGAGCTAATCGACAGGACATTCTATCAATTGAGCTGCGATGATGCCATGGTGGCCATCATAGCCGACTATTCTGGGCTACTCCCTGCATCGCACGTAAGAAAAACCGGAGCCCCAACTTCCGAGAAGGATCCCCTTTTATGCAGTTCACCTACCGTGCACATATGGTGTTTTACAGGGAAGGCCCTCGGGACGCCATGCTGAACCCGCAGTGACTCGCCAACAAGGGGCACCGAAGCCAGGTAGGCTAAAAAGGAAGGCGGTTAGGACTGAGACGTCGGCGCAGAGGTATGATACAGAACCTCGCTCCGTGGTTGTCGTCTTGCTTAAAATATAATGACGTCGATGTTTCCTATTAGGAAAAACGCTCGTCGGACTATATCCGGAGAGGTTGCTGATCACGCCTCCACTAGTCGGGCTCCAGGGCCGGATATAGAGGCAGAAGCTAACACGGGGCGAATGCCGGATGCCCCTCCTACAGAGTATGCAGATAGACTATCCGCTACAATTTCCGAAGTGGAGAGCGCCATGAATCACAGGCGTCGCCAGGCCGTACTCTGTGACGCTTGTTTCTCCCAAGAGGCGTTCGATGCCTTCAACTCAGGAGACGCGTACATTCGTGCTGCTCAAAACAGTCTTGCCAAAGCCACATACCGGTATGTAAAGGATATACGGGTAAGAAAATCTAACGATTATACATATCAGTAGCCCCTAAGACTTGAAATAGTTGAACAACTGATTTAAGGATCATTAATTGTGCAAGTTCTTACAGAGAAGAATACCCAATTGTCTCAAGAGCTGGAAGAGTGCAAAGCCCAGCTACGAGCCGCGGTTGTCGCGTTGAAGGAGTCCGAGAAGGCCCCCTCTGGTAACACTTGTTCTCATTGCAAAGAATGATAGGTACCAGATAGTATGCGGCAGGCATGCAATCTAACAATAGATGTCGCAGATGACTCCGGAGTGAATCCGGAGGCCGTGCCGAAGAATGCGCAACGTGCTAATCGACAGCTAAATGCTGGCGAGCACGTGCTTACGCGGGTCAAGCAGGAGAAAAATAATCTCTAGGACGCCAATATACGGCTGGGCGCGGAACTGAAAGATGTCTGAGCCCAGCTTGCGGACTCCGTGAAGGAGAATAAGCGGCTTCGACACGACATTTTCAGTATGTGCTTGAACGAACTTTTGAAAGAGTTCGGCGAAGAAGCCGGCTAACAAAGTTATATCTGCAGGTGTGCTGACGGGTCATCCCGTGGAGGGGATGCCCGCGGGTGATCTTCTACCAGAGCTCTCACAACTGCACGAACAAGTTCGGCAGGTGATGCACGGTATTGCCCAGGCCTTATGGCCATCCGCCTCCCCGCAGGAGGCATGGGGGAGCTTATAGAGAAGCTCAAGGGAGCACGGCGGCACTTCTAATTATGAAGGATATCATCCTGCCGACAAGGTGCAAGGGAAGCCTGGGCCATGGTGAAGGCGCGATATACCAAAGCTGACCCAAACCACATGGCCGAGGTCGGACCTGTGGGGCCCGATGGGAAAGTGATCCCCGTCAGTTTGGTGTATGACCAAGTAGAATTAGCCGCAAAGTATTCCCAACATGATTGTAGGCTAGACAGCCTGTTGGATGGTATAGAAGAAGAATTTAGTCAGTCTTAGTGACTGTGTACTTTAAGTGACATATATAATGTCCCTAACCGGATTGTAAATCCTTTGTCATGGCAGACCTTTTCGCTTCGACCTCTGGACCCGATAGTCCGGAGTGTATCCGAATACCTGCTCGGTTATGTAAAAACCGGGGTATGCATGGAAACCAGGTGTAGGGGTCATAAGTGCTTGAACAGACAAGTACCCAACTAGCTATGTTATATTACATGGATAGTAAGAAACATCTTCCAGGGAGAATAGTTCCGTTAAGGGTTCCTTTCCCTGGGTACGCATGCCCTAATGTGCATGTCCGAACTGCGAAAAGAGACGCATGCTATAAACATCTGGGGGCATGTATCAAAGTAAATAAAAGTCATCTTTTGTTCACCGACCGAATACTCCCTTAAGAACTCTAGCTTTCGGCTTCACCTAGTCTGAGGTACACATCCGGCTGATCCGGCAGTAACAATCGCAGAGGTGCTCCCCTTATGCCCTAGCCGAATTAACGGAAACGTAGGGCATAAATACAAGAGCCAGGCAACCTAGCTTGGCCAAAACTTAAATCAAATCGATGCATATAATGGCGAAAAAAGGTACATGCGGAAGAGTAACACATGTGTGGGGCATAAAGCCCAGAAAAATAGTTATATTAAGCTTCTGTATAAGAAGCCCCCAGGTATAATGAGCGCGGTTAGCACGTCAAGATTGTGTAGTCAAGACACAAGTTAGCCTTTTAAGGCCTGGAGGAGGAGAAAAAGGACGAGAAAGAGAGAAAAGACAGATAACGGATACGCAAAAAATTGACAGGGGTAAGCAGACTAACATAGAGTCCGGCACTAGGCGTAGAATCTTCGGAGTCTGGCCGCGTTCCATGGGTTTGGCTCGAGTCGATTGTCCGATGCATCCCGTAGACGGTACGCTCCACCAGTCAGAACCTGGTCAATAATGAAGGGACCTTCCCATTTGGGCTTGAGCTTGTTCTTTTTCTTCTCCGACAGGCGTAGAACTAGTTCGCCAACGTTATAGGTTTTGGCCTGCACTTCTTTGCTTTGATACCTTCAAGCCTGTTGCTGATAGGATGCGGAACGGGATTTTTCCATGTCGCACTCCTCCTCCAGGGCGTCCAAACTGTCCTGTCGATCGAGCTCGGCCTCTTTCTCTCCGTACATGCGCACTCGAGGTGAATCATGAATTATGTCACAATCAGAACCGCCTCTGCGCCGTACACCATAAAAACGGTGTGTATCCGGTAGTACGATTCGGCGTGGTCCGCAGCCCCCATAGTACGGAGTCGAGCTCCTCTACCCAGTGCGTGTTTGATTCCTTTAAGGACCGCACCAATCTAAGTTTTATGCCACTCATGATATGACCATTTGCTCGTTCGACTTGACCGTTAGTTTGCGGGTGATAGACAGAAGCATAATCGAGCTTGATGCCCATGCTGTTGCACCAAAGTTTTACCTCGTTGGTTGTGAAGTTCATTCCATTGTCAGTGATGATGCTATGGGGGATGACATAACGGTGTACAACCCCAGATATGAAGTCTATCACCGGTCCGGATTCAGCTGTTTTAACAGGTTTGGCTTCTATCCATTTGGTGAATTTATCCACCATGACCAGTAAGTATTTTTTCTTATGGGTTCCCCCTTTGAGGGGTTCTACCATATCAAGCCCCCAGACCGCAAAGGGCCAAGTAATGGGGATTGTTTGGAGAGCGGTAGGCGGCATATGGCTTTGGTTTGCAAAAAGCTGGAAACCGATGCAATGTTGGACCAAATCCTGTGCATCTGCTCGGGCCGTCGGCCAATAGAAACCTGTACGGAAGGCCTTGCTTACAAGGGCCCGGGATGCGGCGTGGTGGCCGCCGAGTCCAGCATGGATTTCTGCCAAAAGCTTCCTCCCTTCCTCTTCGGAGATGCACCTTTGAAGGACTCCGGTAGTGCTTTTCTTATAAAGCTCTCCCTCGTGGACCTTCTAGGCTTTAGATCGCCGCACTATGCAGCGTGCCTCATTTTGGTCCTCGGGTAGTTCCTGCCTGGTTAGGTAGGCCAGGAATGGTTTTGTCCACGGGGCGATTACGGCCATTATCTCGTGGGCTGAAGGTGTTATTTCGGTGGCGGAGCCTTCGATTGTGTCAGAGTGTTCGGTACCTGGTGTTGTGGCCGGGTCCGGACTATTGTTACCGTTGTCCCCTTCCCATACCACGGATGGCTTGAACAGCTTTTCCAAGAAGATGTTAGGTGGGACAGGGTCGCGCCTAGCGCCGATATGGGCGAGGATATCCGCCTCCTGATTGTTTTCCCGAGCCACATGGTGGAATTCAAGCCCCTCGAACCGAGCTGACATTTTGAGGATGGCGTTGCGATATGCCGCCATTTTCGGATCCTTGGCATCAGAGTCTCCATTTATTTGAGATATTGCGAAGTTCGAATCCCCACGCGCCTCCAGGCATTGAATGCCCATGGAAACTGCCATCCGGAGACCATGTAATAGGGCCTCGTATTCGGCTGTGTTGTTGGAGTCTGTGTATAATATTTGGAGTACGTATTGGACTGTATCTCCGGTGGGGGACATCAGGTCGACGCCAGCCCCCAGACCAGCCAGCATTTTAGAGCCGTCAAAGTGCATGATCTAATTGGAGTACGCGCCGTACTCTTTAGGGAGTTCGGCTTCTGTCCACTCGGTGACGAAATCGGCCAGTAGTTGCGACTTAATGGCTCACCGTGGTCTATATGTTATGTCGAATGGGAGGAGCTCGATAGCCCATTCGACAATTCGGCCCGTGGCATCGCAGTTGTTAATTATGTCATTGAGTGGTACTTCCGAGGCCACCGTAATTGAACACTCTTGAAAGTAGTGTCGTAATTTCCGGGATGCCATGAATACCGTGTATGCTATATTTTGATAATGTGGGTACCGTGATTTGCATGGAGTGAGGACAGTGGATACATAATATACCGGCTTTTGAAGTGGGAATTTATGTCCATCCGTCTCTCGTTCGACGACGAGCACTATGCTTAAACTTGGGAGTTGCCGCTATATATAACAGCATTGGTTCGCCGATATTTGGTGCAACCAAGATTGGGTTAGTGGCCAGGATGGCTTTTATTTCTTCCAATCCGGCTGTGGCTGCGTCCGTCCACTCGAAGTGTTCGGTGCGCCGAAGAAGGCGATAAAGGGGAAGTGCCTTTTCTCCTAATCGGGAGATAAAGCGGCTTAAGGCCGCCACACATCTAGTTAACTTATGGATTTGCTTGAGGTCAGTTGGGATAGCCAACTGCAACAGAGCTCGGATTTTAGCCGGATTTTCTTCGATTCCTCTACTGGAGACGATGAAGCCGAGGAGCTTTCCGGCGGGCACGCCGAAAACGCATTTTTCCGGATTGAGCTTAATGTCGTATGTTCGGAGATTGTCGAATGTGAGCCTCAAGTCGTCTATTAAGGAGTCGACGTGTCTGGTTTTAACGACCACATCGTCTACGTATGCCTCCACTATTTTGCCGATCTGCTTTTCCAGACATGTCTGAATCATGCGCTGATATGTTGCGCCGGCATTTTTGAGCCCGAAGGGCATTGTGTTAAAACATAAGGGGCCGTATGGAGTGATAAATGCCGTTGCGGCTTGATCGGACTCCGCCATCTTAATTTGGTGGTAACCGGAGTATGTGTCAAGGAAGCACAATGAGTCGTGTCCTGCGGTAGTGTCGATAATTTGATCGATGCGAGGGAGGGGGAAGGGATCCTTTGGGCAAGCCTTATTAAGGTGCTTGAAGTCGACGCATAGGCGCCAGGATTTGTCCTTCTTTGGTACCATCACCAGGTTTGCTAGCCAGTCTGGATGTTTTATTTCTCTAATAAATCCGGCCTCTAGTAACTTGGCTAGCTCCTCTCACATGGCTTGTCACTTAGGTTCAGAGAAACACCGAAGAGTCTGCTTGACCGGCTTGAATCCTTTTAGAATATTAAGGCTATGCTCAGCCAACCTGCGTGGGATTCTTGGCATGTCTGAAGGATGCCAGGCGAATATGTCCCAATTCTTGCGTAGGAACTCCCGTAGTGCAGCGTCTACAGCGGGGTTTAACTGTGCCCCGATGGATGCTATTTTTGTGGGGTCCATTGGATGGACTTGGAATTTGACTATTTCATCTGCTGGTTTGAAAGAGGTGGACTTGGATCTTTTGTCGAGTATCATGTCGTCCCTGTCCACTATGGAGCGCAGCGCAGTTAATTCCTCTGCCGCAAGTGCTTCGGATAATGCCTCGAGGGCCAGTGCGGCTATTTTGTTTTCGGCGTGGAGTGCTATGTCCAGATCACTAGCTAGAGTGATGATTCCCTTGGGCCTGAGCATTTTGAGCTTCATGTACCCGTAAAGGGGTATGGCTTGGAAGATCGTGAATGCCTCCCGCCATAGAAGGGCGTGGTATCCGCTACTGAACGGGGCCACTTGGAATGTAATTTCTTCGGACCTGTAGTTATACGGAGTGCCGAATACCACATCTAGTGTGATTTTCCTAGCGCAACGTGCCTCCCGACTGGGGATGATTCCTCGGAAGGTCGTGCTGCTTTGCTCAATATGGTTTTTGTCTATTTCCATTTTTTGAAGAGTCTCCCCATAAATGAGGTTTAATCCGCTGCCGCCGTCCATGAGCACTTTAGTAAGCCGAAAGCCGCCCACAATTGGACTGGGGACCAAGGCGGCTGGTGCTCGGGCTGTTCGGAATTTTGGTTCATCACGGGCATTGAAGGTGATAGCCGTGTCGCTCGATGGATTTATTGCTGCCACGTGGCAGACTTCGGCAAGGTTGTAGAGTGCTCGCTTACGCCTATTATTTGAGGCGAAGGTCTCGAAGACTGTCAATACTGTATTGTTATCCACGGGATGGTGCTCTGCGGTGTTTTGAATGAGGAGATCCTCACGACTCTTGGCCACCTGCCGGAGTACCCAACATGCTCTAAGGCTGTGTGTTGGTATGGTATCAGCTGTACTATGAATTTTGCAGGGCTTGTTGAGCCATCCCTCCAATACGGTTTCACGCCCTATAGTGGGCTTTTGCTTCTTTGTAATTGAGTCGGGCGACTTATGAGAGTGCACCCTTTTAGTTCGTACTGCGGGTTTTGTCAGGGCCGGATTATACCAAAAAAATTCTTGGGTTTTCCAGGCACTTTCCATCGCATAGTACTTCCGTACTATGGCCGCCAAGTAAGCAAAGTGTACTATGTCACGGCGACTTATGGCATTGAGGATTCCCTTGTCCGTGCAATTGTTGCAAAAGAACAAAATTGTGTCTTCCTCGCGACAGTCCTTGACCTGGTTCATTACAAGGAGGAATCTGGCCCAATAGTGATGTATTGTCTCTTAGGGCTCTTGCCTAATGTGGGAAAGATCGTTTATATCTGGGTGGGTGGGTGGATTTAAGTCCAGACCTTGACCCAATCTGAGACCCAGGGGCGGGGGAGTCTCTGATCTTGGAAGTTCGGGCTCCGGGATGTTGCCCCGCGGGTTCGGCATGCTGCCTGATTCCAGGTTCAGGGTTAGGGCGATGTTCTCCCGTGGACAGGTATCCGGCTCGGATAGCTCGGGAATCCGGACATAGTTCGTCCTCGGGATAGAGGAAGAAACGCCGCATTGCTCCTCCACTACCGCTATCTGATGGGTGA
Organism: Triticum dicoccoides; assembly: GCF_002162155.2. Taxonomy (NCBI): domain Eukaryota; kingdom Viridiplantae; phylum Streptophyta; class Magnoliopsida; order Poales; family Poaceae; genus Triticum; species Triticum dicoccoides. The sequence continues at coordinate 60,912,907 of NC_041390.1, read as the reverse complement.
CCGGCGGAGAGTTAATCTCGCTTTGGTCGGGTTTAAGCCCGATCCGATCATAGTCCGTAGTGACTCCCAGAGCGGCGATGCGATCCAAGAGCTCGTTCAAAGAGGAGAGCTCCATTGGATCCATCTGCTCGGTGAATTTAGAGCCGATGTGGAGGCTATTTTTGATGACCCGAGAAGTCATTGTTGGTGCAGCGGCCGAGCGGGCGGTCATGATGAAGCCGCCTAGTCGGAGAGTTTGGCCTACAGACAGGGCTCCCCCAGAGGTGATGTTGTTCTTAACAATGAGACGAGCCATCCCTCCTTATGATGACGACACAGTGGAACTCTCAATGAAAGCACCAATGTCGGTGTCAAAACCGGTGGATCTCGTGTAGGGGGTCCCGAACTGTGCGTCTAAGGCGGATGGTAATAGGAGGCGGGGGACATGATGTTTACCCAGGTTCGGGCCCTCTCGATGGAGGTAATACCCTACGTCCTGCTTGATTGATCTTGATGATATGAGTATTACAAGAGTTGATCTACCACGAGATCGAAGAGGCTAAAACCTAGAAGCTAGCCTATGGTATCATTGTTGTCGTCCTACGGACTAAACCCTCCAGTTTATATAGACACCGGAGGGGCCTAGGGTTACACTGAGTCGGTTGATACATCTCCAACATATCTATAATTTTTTATTTCTCCATGCTATATTACCTACTGTTTTGGACATTATTCGGCTTTATTATCCACTTTTATATTATTTTTGGGACTAACCTATTAACCGGAGGCCCAGCCCAGAATTGTTGTTTTTTGCCTGTTTTAGGGTTTCGAAGAAAAGGAATATCAAACGGAGTCCAAACGGAATGAAACCTTCGGGAACGTGATTTTTAGGAAGATTATGATCCGGGAGACTTGGACCCTACGTCAAGAAAAGAAACAGGAGGCCACGAGGTAGGGGGGCGCGCCCTCCACCCTCGTGGGCCCCCTGATGCTCCACCGACGTACTCCTTCCTTCTATATATACCTACGTACCCCCAAATGATCAGATACGGAGCCAAAAGCCTAATTCCACCGCCGTAACTTTCTGTATCCACGAGATCCCATCTTGGGGCCTGTTCCGGAGCTCCGCCGGAGGGAGCATCGATCATGGAGGGCTTCTACATCAACACCATAGCCTCTCCGATGAATTGTGAGTAGTTTACTTTAGACCTACGGGTCCATAGTTAGTAGCTAGATGGCTTCTTCTCTCTTTTTGGATCTCAGTACAATGTTCTCCCCCTCTCTTGTGGAGAACTATTCGATGTAATCTTCTTTTTGCGGTGTGCTTGTTGAGACCGATGAATTGTGGGTTTATGATCAAGTCTATCTATCAATAATATTTGAATCTTCTATGAATTCTTTTATGTATGATTGGTTATCTTTGCAAGTCTCTTCGAATTAGCAATTTGGTTTGGCCTACTAGATTGATCTTTCTTGCAGTGGGAGAAGTGCTTAGCTTTGGGTTCAATCTTGTGGTGTCCTTTCCCAGTGACAGTAGGGGCAGCAAGGCACGTATTGTATTGTTGCCATCGAGGATAACAAGATTGGGTTTTCTTCATATTGCATGAGTCTATCCCTCTACATCATGTCATCTTGCTTAAGGCGTTACTCTGTTTTTAACTTAATACTCTAGATGCATGCTGGATAGCGGTCGATGAGTGGAGTAATAGTAGTAGATGCAGGCAGGAGTCGGCCTACTTGTCTCGGACGTGATGCCTATATACATGATCATACCTAGATATTCTCATAACTATGCTCAATTCTGTCAATTGCTCAACAGTAATTTGTTCACCCACCGTAGAATACTTATGCTCTCGAGAGAAGCCACTAGTGAAACCTATGGCCCCCGGGTCTATCTTCGTCATATTAATCTCCTACTACTTAGTTATTTCCTTTGCTATTTACTTTGCCTTTATTTTACTTTGCATCTTTATCACAAAAATACCAAAAATATTATCTTATCATATCTATCATATCTCACTCTCGTAAGTGGCCTTATAGGGATTGACAACTCCTATATGTGTTGGTTGCGAGGATTTATTTGTTTTATGCAGGTACGAGGGACTCGCGCGTAGCCTCCTACTGGATTGATACCTTGGTTCTCAAAAACTGAGGGAAATACTTACGCTACTCTGTTGCATCATCCCTTCCTCTTTGGGGAAAACCAACGCAGTGCTCAAGAGGTAGCAAGAAGGATTTCTGGCGCTGTTGTCGGGGAGGTCTACGCTGAACTCAATATACCAAGTACCCATCACATACCCATATCTCATGCATTACATTATTTGCCATTTGCCTCTCGTTTTCCTCTCCCCCACTTCACCCTTGCCGTTTTATTTGCCCTCTCTCTCTCTATCCTCCCTCTCTTTCTCTATTTGCCTCTTTTTGCCCGCTTGCTTTTTATGTGCTTGTGTGTTAGTTTGTTTGCTTGTCGTTATGGCTAGTCCCTTATCTTCTCTGTTGTCTCCCGAGAATGAAATTCTAAATTTTAAGCAAAGGGAGGGAGAAAATCTAAAAGATGCTTGGTATAGAATTTGCAATGCTCAAAATAGATCTACTAGGAAGCAATCTACTTCCGTTCTCCTTCACAATTTTTATGTAGGCATTACTCCTTGGCACCGTTATGTTCTTGATACTATTACCGGAGGGAACTTTTTGGGTAGCCATACTTTTGATTCTTATAATGCTATGTTAGATTTATTTGGCTCCCCCCTCTCTTGGTTAATGGAACTATATTAACTTTGGAGCATGTAATGCAAATGCTTGAAATTATTGAAAATAAGGTTGCTACCGTAGAGTTAATTGAAAATTTGGATAAAAATATCCACAGCCGAATCTCTCAATATGGATCTAAAGTAGGAGATACTTTGAAAGATATTAAAGAAAAGGAACTCATAGTTAATGAGAAAATAAATTACGATTCCGTGAGGATCGATAAACTTGAGAATATTATTACCAACTTGGGAACCGCTTTGTCTTCCATAAAGAATACTCCAAGTCCTTCCACTAAAGTTTCCAAGTTTATGTATGTTCCTAAAAATAAGGGTGAATCCTCTAGTAAGGATGCAGATCTCAAATCTATAAGTATTCATCCCAATCTTTTTGCTATCATTAAGGAACCATTTGTTACGGATGAATTTTTCGATCTTGTGCCTAAAAGTTTGATAATTAATAAAAAGAAAGAAATTCTTAAAGATGGTAGATGCCTCATTGAAGAATTGCCCACCAAAGATGGCAATGCCTAGATCTACTCTTGCTTGTTATGCCTAGCTAGGGGCGTTAAACGATAGTGCTTGTTGGGAGGCAAACCAATTTTATTTTTATTCCTTGCTTTTTGCTCCTGTTTAGTAATAAATAATTTATCTAGCCTATTTTTTGGTTGTGTTTTTGTGTTTAATTTGTGTTTGTGCCAAGTAGAACCGTTGGGAAGACTTGGGGAAAGTCTTGTTGAACTTGCTGTAAAAAACAAAAACTTTAGTGCTCACGAGAACTACTGCCATTTTTATTTGGAAAGTTCTATTTAGTTAATTCTTTTTTAATATGATTAATAGATAAATTCCTCACGTCCAGCAATTTACTTTAGAATTTTTGGGGATCCAGATATTGCGCTAGATACAGATTACTACAGACTGTTCTGTTTTTGACAGATTCTGTTTTTCGTGTGTTGTTTGCTTATTTTGATGAATCTATGGCTAGTAAAATAGTTTATAAACCATAGAGAAGTTGGAATGAAGTAGTTATAACACCAATATAAATAAATAATAAGTTCATTACAGTACCTTGAAGTGGTCTTTTATTTTCTTTCGCTAATGGAGCTCACAAGATTTTCTACTTTAAGTTTTGTGTTGTGAAGTTTTCAAGTTTTGGGTAAAGATTTGATGGATTATGGAACAAGGATTGGAAAGAGCCTAATCTTGGGGATACCCATGGCACCCCCAAGATAATCTAAGTACACCTAAAAGCCAAACTTGGGGATGCCCCGGAAGGCATCCCCTCTTTCGTCTACTTCTATCGGTAACTTTACTTGGAGCTATATTTTTATTCGCCACATGATATGTTTTTTGCTTGGAGCGTCTTGTATTATTTGAGTCTTTATTTGTTAGTTTACCACAATAATCCTTACTGTACACACCTTTTGAGAGAGCCATATATGATTTGGAATTTGTTAGAATACTCTATGTGCTTCTCTTATATCTTTTGAGTTATATAGTTTTGCTCTAGTACTTCACTTATAACTTTTAGAGCACGGTGGTGAATTTGTTTTATAGAAACTATTGATCTCTCATGCTTCACTTAGATTATTTTGAGAGTCTTAATAGCATGGTAATTTGCTTAAAATCCTAATATGCTTGGTACACAAGATCAATAATAAAACTTTCTTATGAGTGTGTTGAATACTATGATAAGTTTGATACTTGATAATTGTTTTGAGATATGGAGATGGTGATATTAAAGTCATGCTAGTTGAGTAGTTGTGAATTTGAGAAATACTTGTGTTGAAGCTTGTGATTCCCGCAGCATGCACGTATGGTGAACCGTTATGTGATGAAGTCGGAGCATGATTTATTTTTTGATTGTCTTTCTTATGAGTGGCGGTCGGGGACGAGCGATGGTCATTTCCTACCAATCTATCCCCCTAGGAGCATGCGCGTAATACTTTGCTTTAATAACTTGTAGATTTTTGCAATAAGTATATGAGTTCTTTATGACTAATGTTGAGTCCATGGATTATACGCACTTTTCTCACCCTTCCACCTTTGCTAGCCTCTCTAATACCGCGCACCTTTCGCCGGTATCATACACCCACCATATACCTTCCTCAAAACAGCCACCATACCTACCTATTATGGCATTTCCATAGCCATTCCGAGATATATTACCATGCAACTTTCCACCGTTCCGTTTATTATGACACACTCCATCATTGTCATATTGCTTAGCATGATCATGTAGTCGACATCGTATTTGTGGCAAAGCCACCCTTCATAATTCTTTCATACATGTCACTCATGAGTCATTGCATATCCCGGTACACCGCCGAAGGCATCATATAGAGTCATATTTTGTTCTAAGTATCGAGTTGTAATTCTTGAGTTCTAAGAAAAATAAAAGTGTGATGATCATCATTATTAGAGCATTGTCCCAGTGAGGAAAGGATGAGGGAGACTATGATTCCCCCACAAGTCGGGATGAGACTCCGGACAAAAAATAAAAATAAAAAAGAAAGAAAAGAGGCCATAAAAAATAAACAAGGCCCAAATAAAAAAATGAGAGAAAAATAGAGAAGGGACAATGTTACTATCCTTTTACCACACTTGTGCTTCAAAGTAGCACCATGATCTTCATAGTAGAGAGTCTCTCATGTTATCACTTTCATATACTAGTGGGAATCTTTCATTATAGAACTTGGCTTGTATATTCCAATGATGGGCTTCCTCAAAATTCCCTAGGTCTTCATGATCAAGCAAGTTGGATGCACACCCACTTAGTTTATTTTTGAGCTTTCATATACTTATAGCTCTAGTGCATCCGTTGCATGGCAATCCCAACTCACTCACATTGATATCTATTGATGGGCATCTCCATAGCCCGTTGATACACCTAGTTGATGTGAGACTATCTTCCCCTTTTTGTCTTCTCCACAACCACCACTCTATTCCACCTATAGTGCTATGTCCATGGCTCACGCTCATGTATTGCGTGAAAATTGAAAAAATTTTGAGAATGTCAAAAGTATGAAACAATTGCTTGGCTTGTCATCGGGGTTGTGCATGATTTAAATATTTTGTGTGGTGAAGATAGAGCATAGCCAGACTATATGATATTATAGGGACAACTTTATTTAGCCATGTTATTTTGAGAAGACATAATTGCTTTGTTAGTATGCTTGAAGTATTACTATTTTTATGTCAATATGAACTTTTGTCTTGAATCTTTCGGATCTGAATATTCATACCACAATTAAGAAGAATTACATTAAAATTATGCCAAGTAGCACTCCGCATCAAAAATTCTGTTTTTATCATTTACCTACTCGAGGACGAGCAGGAATTAAGCTTGGGGATGCTTGATACGTCTCCAATGTATCTATAATTTTTGATTGCTCCATGCTATATTATCTACTGTTTTGGACATTATTGGGCTTTATTATCCACTTTTATATTATTTTTGGGACTAACCTATTAACCGGAGGCCCAGCCCAGAATTGATGTTTTTTGCCTGTTTTAGGGTTTCGAAGAAAAGGAATATCAAACGGAGTCCAAACGGAATGAAACCTTCGGGAACATGATTTTTAAGAAGATTATGATCCGGGAGACTAGGAACCTATATCAAGAAAAGAAACAGGAGGCCACGATGTAGGGGCGCGCCTACCCCCCCCCCTAGGCGCCCTCCACCCTCGTGGGCCCCCTATTGCTCCACCGACATACTCCTTCCTCCTATATATACCTACGTACCCCCCAAACGATCAGATACGGAGCCAAAACCCTAATTCCACCACCATAACTTTCTGTATCCACGAGATTCCATCTTGGGGCCTGTTCCGGAGCTCCGCCGGAGGGGGCATCGATCACGGAGGGCTTCTACATCAACACCATAGCCTCTTGGATGAAGTGTGAGTAGTTTACTTCAGACCTACGGGTCCATAGTTAGTAGCTAGATGGCTTCTTCTCTCTTTTTGGATCTCAATACAATGTTCTCCCCCTCTCTTGTGGAGAACTATTCGATGTAATCTTCTTTTTGCGGTGTGTTTGTTTAGACCGATGAATTGTGGGTTTATGATCAAGTCTATCTATGAATAATATTTGAATCTTCTCTGAATTCTTTTATGTATGATTGGTTATCTTTGCAAGTCTCTTCGAATTATCAGTTTGGTTTGGCCTACCAGATTGATCTTTCTTGCAATGGGAGAAGTGCTTAGCTTTGGGTTCAATCTTGCGGTGTCCTTTCCCAGTGACAGTAGGGGCAGCAAGGCACGTATTGTATTGTTGCCATCGAGGATAACAAGATGGGATTTTCTTCATATTGCATGAGTCTATCCCTCTAAATCATGTCATCTTGCTTAAGGCGTTACTCTGTTTTTAACTTCATACTCTAGATGCATGTCATCTTGCTTAAGGCGTTACTCTGTTTTTAACTTCATACTCTAGATGCATGTTGGATAGCGATCGATGTTTCACCTCACGACTGGACTCCGAAAAAGGAAGTTGATGACTCTTCCCCTACTGACAAGCATCACACACTGCTACATCTTTATTACTAGACAAACTAGGAAGCTCATGACGACGCAAAATATGACGGACAATAGGTGTGGCCGGGTGACCAAGATGAGCGTGCCACTGTGACGGAGAGACCCGAACTCCACTGAAAACACGGGCGACGCCAGGATGCTCCAGACGGTAGAGGCCCTGGCACAACCGCCCACTAAGAAGAATGTCCCTCGTGCCCCGATCCTTAATAAAAAGATCAAAAGGGTGAAATTCACAAAGCACATTATTATCACGTGTGAGTTTAGGAACTGAAAGAAGATTGCGGGTCACAGATGGAACTCGAAGAACATTGCGAAGCTGAAGACTCCTATTGGCATGTCTAGTGAGAAGAGATGCTTGACCAATATGAGAGATGTGCATACCTGCTCCATTGGCGGTGTGGATCTTGTCGGAGCCATGATAGGGTTCACGAGTGTGAAGCTTCCCCATCTCGCTGGTCAGATGCTCTGTCGCCCCAGAGTCCATGTACCAGTGTGGATCGATGGAGTAGGACTGAGTGTGTCCCTGTTGCTTCTGCGGCGCGGGACGATCAGCCATGGCGACCTGACGGGCATTGTTGCGTGTATCTTTGCCGTCATTGCCAAGACCAAGGAAGCTTCGCTGGAAGCGCTTATGACACTTGGAGGCCCAGTGCCCATCGCGGCCACAAAGCTGGCACACACGTGGACCGCCAGCCCCCGGTAAGGTCGCAGTAGGTGGGGGGGCCGAGGCGGGCGACGGTGGCAGCCCCAAGGGAGACCGGGGTGATGAAGAAGAGCGGCCACCCTTGGTGGCGACGTTGGCCGAGAGGGAGCCAGTGCCCCTGGTGCGGCGAGTCTCGACCCGTTGCTCAGTGAGAAGAAGCCGAGAGAAAACCTCGTGTGCCAGCATGGGTGTCGAGTTGCCCCGCTCGTTGATGATCTCGACTAAGGCATCATACTCCTCATCAAGACCATTGACAATAAACGAGTTGAACTCGGAGTCGGTGAGGGGCTGTCCAATGGAGGCCAATGTGTCGGCAAGGCCCTTGACCTTGTTGTAGAACTCAGTGGCCGTGGAGTCAAGCTTCTGACACTCTCCAAGCTGACGACGGAGTTCAGAGACACGAGCCTGGGACTGCGCTGCAAAGGTGCGCTCAAGGATGGTCCAGGCCTCATGAGACGTCTTCGCGAAGACAACATGGCCGGCAACTGCCGGCGAGAGCGACCCCTGGATGGAGGAGAGGTTCGCCTGGTCCTGCCCCGTCCAGACGCGATGGGCCGGATTGTAGACCGGACCGTGCACGCTGTCTACCAGCGCGGGTGGGCAGGGAAGCGATCCGTCGACGTAGCCTAGCAGGTAGTGACTCCCCAAGAGCGGGAGAACCTGCGCACGCCAGAAGATGTAGTTGTCTGCGGAGAGCTTGATGGTGATGAGATGACCGAAGTGAAACGGCGGCGGCGAAGACGATCCCATCGAGGAGGCTGCCTGGGGTGCAAACACCATGGAGGCAGCCGGAGGCACCGAAGCCGATGCGGGAGGAGGCGGGACCGCAGCCAGGGCGGGCGCCGCAAAGCTCGCGGCCGGTGCGGACGCCGCCAACCCCGCCAGCGGGGCGGTGTGTTCCGCTCGCGGCAGGAGCGGCGGGACGACGCCTGCGGAATCCGCAGCGGACGGCGGCGCCGCGGTGTGGACCACGAGGTCACGCCCGAGCGAGGGCGCCGGCGGCGTGGAGAAGACGGAGCCGATGCTCCTTGTCCCGATCGGAGCCGGAACGGAGACGGCATCGAGCGGGAGGTTGAGCAGAGCCGCAAGAGAGGCCGGGAGGAAGCCCGCAGCAGTGGAACCGGTGGTGGCGGCGCTCGACATGGCGGCGGCGCGATCGGTGGCGCGGCGGCGGCGGCTGCGGCGGCGGTGCGGGTATTAGGGTTTAGAAGCGGAAGCGATCGTAACCTAGTGTGATACCATGTAAGACAATAAGTTTTGGGAACCAGCACACCCCTCTAGGGGTGGCTTATCTCATTATATATAATGGTTGTGTTACAATACGTACATAGGTACAGAAGTTATACATAGTCTAACAGGCGGCCTCGCCCAGGTCGTAGGCGCAGAACGTGTCGCGGTCGTACATCGCGTACAGCTCCCAGCGGTGGATGGCGATGTCCAGCAGCCGGCCTACGCCTTCCGGACGCTGAACCGGCGACCACCGGCCAGCCCCCGGCCGGCAGAAGGCGATGGTGCGGACGCGGTCGACGTAGGCGATGGCTGCGACGAGGTCGCTCGAGCACACGACGAGCTTGCGTATCCCGTATTCCCCGCTGATGGACGGGAGCACCAATGCTGGTCTCTTCTGACAACTGTTAGGTTTTTACTTGAGTCGTTTAAGTCCAGGGTTTAGCCTAGTTTTTCTTTTTGTTATTTCATGTACGTGACAGCCCTGCGCGGTGTCACAACTTGGACGTTGTTTTTCCTTTGCGTAGAGGTATAAGGCTGAGTCGTGCGGTGAGCACGACGGGCTGGTAGCGATGTCCGCTCTCTCGATCCGTCAGACGTGGGATGGCACGTTTGTAGCGACGGAAGCCAGCAGTGCGGGCACGATCCTTACGCAAGGAATAAGAAGAGAAAAACAGAAAAGGCCGCAAGTTAGTTGGCGGCGCAAAAACCACTTCGTGCTTCTCTGAACTCTAGCTAAACCTCATTGGCAGATCAAAGAGAGAGAGAGTTGCCCAGTGGCAATGACAAGTGGCATCAGAGCCTCGTCAGAGATCCTGTGGACATGGCCGGCGGCAAGAAGCCGGTGCAGACGGACAAGGGCGACAGATCAGGGTCGAAGTCACCCTTGAGGTCACCGGCGCGCCGTTCACGACCACCATCCCGCTCCCCGCGACGTGGACGGAGCCGCACAATCCGCGGCCGCGAGCTGGCGGCGCCGGTCGTGCAGAAAGTGATCCGGGAGTCTGGATCGGCGAACTGGCCGATGCTGACCAAGTCGAACTACAACGACTAGTCGCTCCTGATGAAGGTGAAGCTGGAGGCGCGCGGCTACTGGGACGCCGTCAAGCACGGCGACGTCGACTTCCACGAGGACTGTATGGCGCTGGAGGCCATCCTTGGAGCGGTGCCACCCGAGATGGTGGGGACGCTGGCCGTCAAGCCGTCAGCGAAGGCGGCGTGGGACGCGATCGCCGCCATGCGCATCAGCGGCGACCGCGTGCGAGCAGCCAAGGCCCAGTTGCTGGCGCGGGACTTCGAGACCATCGAGTTCCGTGATGGGGAGACTGTGCATGATTTAGCGATGCGGCTCGGCTCTGTGGTCACCAACCTGAACATCCTTGGCGACAAGGTCACCGAGGAGAAGGCGGTAAGAAAGTTCTTGCGCGTGGTGCCTCCACGGTACTCGCAGATCGCCCTGTCCATTGAAACCCTTGTTGATCTCGATACGTTGAGCATTGAGGATCTGACCGGCCGCCTCAAAGCGGACGAGGAGAGGTTTGATCATGGCGGCTCAGGGCAGGCCGATGGAAACCTGTTGTTCACTGAGGAGCAGTGGCTAGCGCGCTACAAGCAGTGCGAGCAGGGCGAGGGGTCGTCGCGTGGTGGTGGCCGCAGTGGCGGTCGCGGCTGCGGCAGAGGACGTGGTGGAAAGGGCAAGGACAGCGTGCCCGGAGACGGCGCGCCTGGCGGTGGCCGAGGGTCATCGGGCGGCGGCTCTCGCTTCAAGGGCAACTGCCACAACTACGGCATCCAGGGCCACATGGCTCGGGACTACACCAAGCCCAAGCAGTAGCGCAGGGAGGAGGCCAACCTCAACCAAGTGCAGGAGGATCAGCCTGCACTGCTCATGGCGGTGAGCCATGGGCTCGCCCAGATCCACGCCGAGCCGGCGCGCGAGCGCGTCTTCCTCAACGAGAAGGGCGTGATCCCGGTGCAGACGGCGTGCAACGCCTGGTACATGGACACGGGCGCGAGCAACCATATGACAGGCGAACGGGCCGTGTTCTCCGTGCTCGATGAGACGGTGACTGGCATGGTCAGGTTTGGTGATGGCTAGTCCTTTGATATCCGTGGACGTGGTACAGTGGTGTTCAACTGCAGGAACAAGTCGCACCGCGCACTGACGGGGGTGTACTTCATACCCCAGCTGCGAAGCAGCATTGTGAGCATCGGACAACTTGACAAGGTGGGCTGCAGGACGGTGATCGAAGACGGCGTGATGAGCATCTTCGACCAGGAGAAGCTGCTGCTCGCACGCGTGAGGCGCTCTAGGAGCCGTTTGTACATGATACGTCTCCATCGTATCTATAATTTTTTATTGTTCCATGCCAATATTCTTAAACTTTCAAATACTTTTGGCAACTTTTTATACTATTTTTGGGACTAACATATTGATCCAGTGCCCAGTGCCAGTTCTTGTTTGTTGCATGTTTTTTGTTTCGCAGAATATCCATATCAAACGGAGTCCAAACGGGTTAAAAACTGACGGAGATTTTTTTGGGATATATGTGATTTTTGGGAAGAAAAATCCACGCGAGACGATGCCCGAGGGGGCCATGAGGCAGGGGGCGCGCCCCTGACCCTCATGGCCACCCCGTAAGGCAGTTGATGCCCTTCTTTCGCCGCAAGAAAGCTAATATCCGGATAGATATCGTGTTAAAATTTCAGCCCAATCGGAGTTACGGATCTCCGGGAATATAAGAAATGGTGAAAGGGAAAAAACTAGGAACGCAGAAACAGAGAAAGACAGAGAGACATATCCAATCTCGGAGGGGCTCTCGCCCCTCCCACACCATGGAGGCCAAGGATCAGAGGGGAAACCCTTCTCCCATCTTGTGAGGAGGTCAAGGAAGAAGAAGACGAAGGACCCCCCTCTCTCCTTCTCTTCAGGTGGCGCCGGAATGCTGCCGTGGCCATCATCATCACCGCAATCTTCACCAACAACTTCACCACCATCATCACCAACTCTTCCCCCCTCTATGCAGCGGTGTAACCTCTCTCTTACCCGTTGTAATCTCTACTTAAACATGGTGCTCAACGCTATATATTATTTCCCAATGATGTATGGCTATCCTATGATGTTTGAGTAGATCCGTTTTGTCCTATGGGCTATTTGATGATCAAGATTGGTTTGAGTTGCATGTTTTATTATTGGTGTTGTCGTATGGTGCTCTCCGCGTCGCGCAAGCATGAGGGATCCCCGCTGTAGGGTGTTGCAATACGTTCATGATTCGCTTATAGTGGGTTGCGTGAGTGACTGAAACACAAACCCGAGTAAGGGGGTTGTTGCGTATGAGATAAAGAGGACTTGATGCTTTATTGCTATGGTTGGGTTTTACCTTAATATTCTTTAGTAGTTGCGGATGCTTGCTAGAGTTCCAATCATAAGTGTATATGATCCAAGTAGAGAAAGTATGTTAGCTTATGCCTCTCCCTTATATAAAATTGCAATAATGATTAACGGTCTAGTTATCGATTGCCTAAGGACAAATAACTTTCTCGTAACAAAAAGCTCTTTACTAAAACTAACTTAGTTGTGTCTTTATCTAAACAGCCCCTACTTTTTATTTACATGCTCTTTATTATCTTGCAAATCTATCCAAAAACACCTACAAAGTACTTCTAGTTTCATACTTGTTCTAGGTAAAGCGAACGTCAAACGTGCGTAGAGTTGTATCGGTGGTCGATAGAACTTGAGGGAATATTTGTTCTACCTTTAGCTCCTCGTTGGGTTCGACACTCTTACTTATCGAAAGAGGCTACAATTGATCCCCTATACTTGTGGGTTATCAAGACCTTTTTCTGGCGCCGTTGCCGGGGAGCAATAGCGTGGGGTGAATATTCTCGTGTGTGCTTGTTTGCTTTATCACTAAGTAATTTTTACTTGTTGTTCTTAGTTGTTTTTTATCTTTATTTATGGATATGGAACACGAAATACCAAAAAAATTAGGTGTACTTGCTGCTCACGGAGATGAGGAACCTCCTAAAACCCTCGATGCTCGTTATGTGACAGCTATTATGTACTGCTTTGATAATCCAGAGAAAACCCCATTCAATTTGGTAATGGGAGACATGTTGGATCAACATGAATACTTTAGGGATTATCGCTTGACTCAAAAAGGAAAACTATTATGGGATCAAATGTATATGTTGTATTGGTATGCTAGGCAACTATGCTTGAGATATGGTTATACTTGTTGCTCTAGGATGAAGGCTCCACACCTTCCCTTTTCATGTGAATTTAATGATAATGAAACTTTGGCTTCTTATGCTAGAGGTATATATGACTACTATGATGTGGAACAAATAGAAGAATTTGTTGCTTTTATGGGTGCTTATGAAATTGAATCTATGTTCAAAGAATATGAAAATCTTTATGATGATGTCTACAGACCTGAAAATTTAGCTATCCTTAAATATTGTTATGAGAATTATGAATACAATTCCGATATTGATGCGTTTATTGAGAAAGTCTTCGTTGTCCCAGAAGAGACTAATATTTTGCAGGAATCTACGGAAGAAGAAATTGATAAAACTGTGAGCTCATTGGATGAAAAAGATGAGGAGGAGAGCGAAGAACAAAAGGAGGAAGAGCAGATTGATCACCCGTGCCCACCTTCTAATGAGAGTAACTCTTCAACTCATACATTGTTTAATTTCCCTTCGTGCTTACCGAAGGATAAATGCTATGATAATTGTTATGATCCCGTTGATTCTTTTGAAAATATCCCTTTTTGATGATGCTTGCTATGCTTGTGGCAAAGATGCCAATATGAATTATGCTTATGGAGATGAACTTCCTATAGTTCCTTATGTTAAACATGAAATTGTTACTATTGCACCCACACATGATAGTCCTATTATCTTTTTGAATTCTCCAAACTACACTATATCGGAGAACTTTGTGCTTATTAAGGATTATATTGATGGGTTGCCTTTTACTACTACACATGGTGATTTTGATAGATATAATATGCATGTGCTTTCCGCTCCTACTTGCAATTATTATGAGAGAGGAACTATATCTCCACCTCTCTATGTTTCCCACACGATAAAATTGCAAGAAACTGTTTATACTATGCATTGGCCTTTACTTTGTGTGCATGAATTGTTCTTTTATGACATGCCGATGCATAGGAAGAGAGTTAGACTTCGTTGTTGCTTGATATATGTTACTTTGTGCCCACTACTAAATTACAAATCATTGTTAATTAAAATTGGCTTTGATATACCTTGGGATCCGGGTGGATTCATTACTTGAGCACTATATGCCTAGCTTAATGGCTTTAAAGAAAGTGCTGCCAGGGAGACAACCCGAAAGTTTTAGAGAGTCATTTACTTCTGTTGAGTTCTTTTATATAGTTTAAAAACAACAAAAATAAAGAGGGGAACCCAAAACTCTTTCAAAAAAGGAAAGCGAAAGTGAGAAAGACGAGCATTGTTGAAGTGGGAGCTAGCCTTGAACTTTGTTCATGCTCATGGAAATTTGTGAATCTTGATTACAGGAACTTTTCAACAAAAATAATTATCCCCTTGTACAATTCCATTGAATTATAAAAATAATGTGCCAAGGTTTGCCTTTAGGATGTTTTAGATGCTTGTTGGTTTGTACGGTGCAGGACAGAAACTTTGGCTGTAGTGCATGATTTTACATTTTTAGATGCAACGTCAAATGGTTCTGATTCTTTTTGCACTGTCTTTCTATACAAATTGTTTAATTTTCCTAATTTTTGTAGAATTGTTCAATTATAAGAAGTATGTTGAATGTTCAGATTGTTACAGACTGTTCTGTTTTAGACAGATTCTATTTTTGATGCATAGTTTGCCTGTTTTGATGAAACTATCGATCCATATCAATGGATTAAGCCATGAAAAAGTTATATTACAGTAGATACAATGGAAAAACAAAATATGAATTGGTTTGCAACAATACTTAGAGTAGTGATTTTCTTTATTATACTAACGGATCTTACCGAGTTTTCTGTTGAAGTTTTGTGTGGATGAAGTGTTCGATGATCGAGAAGGTTGACACGTCTCCAACGTATCTATAATTTTTGATTCCTCCATGCTATATTATCTACTGTTTTGGACTATATTGGGCTTTATTTTCCACTTTTATATTATTTTTGGGACTAACCTATTAACCGGAGGCCCAACCCAGAATTGCTGTTTTTTTGCCTATTTCAGTGTTTCGGATAAACAGAATATCAAACGGAGTCCAAACGGAATAAAATCTTCGGAAACGTGATTTTCTCACTGAACATGATATAGGAGACTTGGACCCTACTGCAAGGGATCAAAGAGGTGGTCACGAGGGTGGGGGCGCCCCCCCTAGGGCGCGCGCCCTGCCTCGTGGGCCCCTCGGTGCTCCACCGACGTAATCCTTCCTCCTATATATACACACGTACCCCCAAACGATCAGAAGAGGAGCCAAAAACCTAATTTCACCGCCGCAACTTTCTATATCCACGAGATCCCATCTTGGGCCTTGTTCCGGAGCTCTGCCGGAAGAGGGCCGTCATCACAGAGGGCTTCTACATCATCCTAGCCCCTCCGATGAAAGGTGAGTAGTTTACCTCAGACCTTCGGGTCCATAGTTAGTAGCTAGATGGCTTCTTCTCTCTCTTTGAATCTCAATACAAAGTTCTCCCCCTCTCTTGTGGAGATCTATTCGATGTAATCTTCTTTTTGCGGTGTGTTTGTTGAGACCGATGAATTGTGGGTTTATGATCAACTCTATCTATGAATAATATTTGAATCTTCTCTGAATTCTTTTATGCATGATTGGTTATCTTTGCAAGTCTCTTCGAATTATTCGTTTGGTTTGGCCAACTAGATTGGTAGTTCTTGCCATGGGAGAAGTGCTTAGCTTTGGGTTCGATCTTGCGGTGTCCTTACCCAATGACAGAAGGGGCAGCAAGGCACGTATTGTATCATTGCCATCGAGGATAACAAGATGGGGTTTATTTCATATTGCATGAATTTATCTCTCTACATCATGTCATCTTGCTTAAGGCGTTACTCTGTTTTTAAATTAATACTCTAGATGCATGCTGGATAGCGGTCGATGAGTGGAGTAATATCAGTAGATGCAGAATCGTTTCGATCTACTTGTCACGGACGTGATGACTATATACATGATCATGCCTAGATATTCTCATAATTATGCTCAATTCTATCAATTGCTCAATAGTAATTTGTTCACCGACCGTAGAATACTTATGCTCTTGAGAGAAGCCGCTAGTGAAACCTATGGCCCCCGGGTCTATTGTCATCATATCAATCTCCATCACTTTAATATTGTTTTGCTTTTTTACTTTGCTTTTACTTTTTACTTTGCATCTTTATATCAAAAATACCAAAAATATTCTATCTATCATCTCACTCTCGTAAGTGATCGTGAAGGGCTTGACAACCCCTTATCGCGTTGGTTGCGAGTAGCTATCGCTTTGTGCAGGTACGAGGGACTTGAGCGTGGGCTCCTACTGGATTGATACCTTGGTTCTCAAAAACTGAGGGAAATACTTATGCTACTCTGCTGCATCATCCCTTCCTCTTCGGGGAAAACCAACACAAGATCAATACGTAGCAAAGGTCTCGATGTAAGAAGAAGGAAGAGAGTCAAGAGCTAAATCTTGGGGATGCCCAAGGCAGCCCAAGTAAATATTCAAGGAGACTCAAGCGTCTAAGCTTGGGGATGCCCCGGAAGGCATCCCCTCTTTCTTCAACAAGTATCGGTATGTTTTCAGATTCGTTTCGTTCATGTGATATGTGCAATCTTGGAGCGTCTTTTGCATTTAGTTTTCATTTTTCTTTTATGCACCATGCTGGTATGAGATAGTCCTTGGTTGATTTATAGAATGCTCTATGCACTTCACTTATATCTTTTGAGTATGGCTTTATAGAATGCTTCATGTGCTTCACTTATATCATTTGAAACTTGGATTGCCTGTTTCTCTTTACATAGAAAACCGCCATTTGTAGAATGCTCTTTTGCTTCACTTATATTTGTTAGAGCGTGGGCATCTATTTTGTAGAAAGAATTAAACTCTCTTGCTTCACTTATATCTATTTAGAGAGATGACAGGAATTGGTCATTCACATGGTTAGTCATAAAATCCTACATAAAACTTGTAGATCACTGAATATGATATGTTTGATTCCTTGCAATAGTTTTGCGATATAAAGATGGTGATATTAGAGTCATGCTAGTGGGTAGTTGTGGATTAGTAGAAATACGTGTGTTGAGGTTTTTTATGTGATGAAGTCGGAGCATGATTTATTTATTGATTGTCTTCCTTATGGTGGCGGTCGGGGACGAGCGATGGTCTTTTCCTACCAATCTATCCCCCTAGGAGCATGCGCATAGTACTTTGTTTCGATAGCTAATAGACTTTTGCAATAAGTATGTGAGTTCTTTATGACTAATGTTGAGTCCATGGATTATACGCACTCTCACCCTTCCACCATTGCTAGCCTCTCTAGTACCGCGCAACTTTCGCCGGTACCATAAACCCACCATATACCTTCCTCAAAACAGCCACCATACCTACCTATCATGGCATTTCCATAGCCATTCCGAGATATATTGCCATGCAACTTCCATCATCATCATATACATGACTTGAGCATTCATTGTCATATTGCTTTGCATGATCGTAAGATAGCTAGCATGATGTTTTCATGGCTTGTCCGTTTTTTGATGTCATTGCTATGCTAGATCATTGCACATCCCGGTACACCGCCAGAGGCATTCATATAGAGTCATATTTTGTTCTAATATCGAGTTGTAATATTGAGCTGTAAGTAAATAAAAGTGTGGTGATCATCATTATTAGAGCATTGCCCCAGTGAGGAAAGGATGATGGAGACTATGATTCCCCCACAAGTCAGGATGAGACTCCGTACTTTAAAAATAAATAAAAGAGGCCAAAGAAGCCCAAATAAAAAAAGAGGCCAAAGAAGCCCACCAAAAAAACAAAAAAACAAAAAATGAGAGAAAAATAGAGAAGGGGCAATGTTACTATCCTTTTACCACACTTGTTGGGGAACGTAGCAGAATTTTAAAATTTTCTACGCATCACCAAGATCTATCTATGGAGTCATCTAGCAACGAGGGAGAGAGGAGTGCATCTACATACCCTTGTAGATCACGAGCGGAAGCGTTCAAGAGAACGGGGTTGATGGAGTCGTACTCGTCGTGATCCAAATCACCGAAGATCCTAGCGCCGAACGGACGGCACCTCCGCGTTCAACACAAGTACGGAGCGAGGACGTCTCCCGCGCCTTGATCCAGCAAGGAGGAGGGAGAGGTTGAGGAAGAGGGCTCCAATAGCAGCACGACGGCGTGGTGGTGGTGAAGCTGCAGTACTCCGGCAGGGCTTCGCCAAGCTCTTACGGAGGAGGAGAGGTGTAGGGGAGGGGAGGGGCTGCGCCTTGGATGTTGTGTGCAGCCCTATCCTTGCCCCTCTATTTATAGGGGAAGGAGGAAGGGGGCCGGCCCCCTCTAGATGAGATCTAGAGGGGGGCAGCTAAGGGGAGGGGGCTTGCCCCCCAAGCAAGGGGGGCGCCCCCTTTAGGGTTCCCCCCCAACCCTAGGCGCATGGGCCCAAGGGGGGATGCGGCCAGCCCATGTAGGGCTGGTTCCCCTTTCCTCTACAGCCCATTAGGCCCCCCGAGAGAGATGGCCCCTCCCGGTGGACCCCCGGAACCCCTCCGGTGGCCCCGGTACAATACCGATATGCCCCCGAACCTTTCCGGTGACCGTATGACAACTTCCTACATATAAATCTTCACCTGCGGACCATTCCGGAACTCCTCGTGACGTCCGGGATCTCATCCGGGACTCCGAACAACATCCGGTAATCACATACAAGTCTTCCTAACAACCCTAGCGTCACCGAACCTTAAGTGTGTAGACCCTACGGGTTCGGGAGACATGCAGACATGACCGAGACGACTCTCCGGTCAATAACCAACAGCGGGATCTGGATACCCATGTTGGCTCCCACATGCTCCACGATGATCTCATCGGATGAACCACGATGTCGAGGATTCAATCAATCCGTATACAATTCCCATTGTCAATCGGTACATTACTTGCCTGAGACTCGATCGTCGGTATCCCAATACCTTGTTCAGTCTCGTTACCGGCAAGTCGCTTTACTCGTACCATAATGCATGATCCTGTGATCAACCACTTGATCACATTGAGCTCATTATGATGATGCATTACCGAGTGGGCCCAGAGATACCTCTCCGTCATACGGAGTGACAAATCCCGGTCTCGATTCATGCCAACCCAACAGACACTTTTGGAGATACCTGTAATGTACCTTTATAGTCACCCAGTTACGTTGTGACGTTTGGCACACCCAAGGCACTCCTACGGTGTCCGGGAGTTGCACAATCTCATGGTCTAAGGAAATGACACTTGACATTCAGAAAAGCTACAGCAAACGAACTACACGATCTTTGAGCTATGCTTAGGATTGGGTCTTGTCCATCACATCATTCTCCTAATGATGTGATCCCGTTATCAATGACATCTAATGTCCATAGTCAGGAAACCATGACCATCTTTTGATCAACGAGCTAGTCAACTAGAGGCTCACTAGGGACGTGTTGTGGTCTATGTATTCACACATGTATTACGATTTCCGGATAACACAATTATAGCATGAACAATAGACAATTATCATGAACAAAGAAATATAATAATAACCATCTTATTATTGCCTCTAGGGCATATTTCCAACAGTCTCCCACTTGCACTAGAGTCAATATTCTAGTTACATTGTGATGAATCGAACACCCATGCAGTTCTGGTGTTGATCATGTTTTGCTCTAGGGAGAGGTTTAGTTAATGGATCTGCTACATTCAGGTCCGTATGTACTTTACAAATCTCTATGTCTCCATTTTGAACACTTTCACGAATGGAGTTGAAGCGACGCTTGATATGCCTGGTCTTCTTGTGAAACCTGGGCTCCTTGGCAAGGGCAATAGCTCCAGTGTTGTCACAGAAGAGAGTCATCGGGCCCGACGCATTGGGTATGACTCCTAGGTCGGTAATGAACTCCTTCACCCAGACTGCTTCTTGTGCTGCCTCCGAGGCTGCCATGTACTCCGCTTCACATTTAGATCCCGCCACAACGCTTTGCTTGCAACTGCACCAGCTTACTGCCCCACCATTCAAAATATACACGTATCCGGTTTGTGACTTAGAGTCATCCAGATCTGTGTCGAAGCTAGCATTGACGTAACCCTTTATTACGAGCTCTTCGTCACCTCCATAAACGAGAAACATTTCCTTTGTCCTTTTCAGGTACTTCAGGATATTCTTGACCACTGTCCAGTGTTCCATGCCGGGATTACTTTGGTACCTTCCTACCAAACTTACGGCAAGGTTTACATCAGGTCTGGTACACAACATAGCATACATGATAGACCCTATGGCCGAGGCATAGGGGATGACACTCATCTTTTCTCTACCTTCTGCTGTGGTCGGGCATTGAGCCGTGCTCAATCTCGTACCTTGCAATACAGGCAAGAACCCCTTCTTTGACTGATCCATTTTGAACTTCTTCAATATCTTGTCAAGGTACGTACTCTGTGAAAGACCAATGAGGCGTCTCGATCTATCTCTATAGATCTTGATGCCTAATATATAAGCAGCTTCTCCAAGGTCCTTCATTGAAAAATACTTGTTCAAGTAGGCCTTTATGCTTTCCAAGAATTCTATATTATTTCCCATCAATAGTATGTCATCCACATACAATATGAGAAATGCTACAGAGCTCCCACTCACTTTCTTGTAAATGCAGGCTTCTCCATAAGTCTGCATAAACCCAAATGCTTTGATAATCTCATCAAAACGAATGTTCCAACTCCGAGATGCTTGCACTAGCCCATAAATCGAGCGTTGGAGCTTGCACACCTTGTCAGCATTCTTAGGATCGACAAAACCTTCCGGCTGCATCATATACAATTCTTCCTTAAGGAAACCATTCAGGAATGCCGTTTTGACGTCCATTTGCCATATCTCATAATCATAGAATGCGGCAATTGCTAACATGATTCGGACGGACTTCAGCTTCGCTACGGGTGAGAAAGTCTCATCGTAGTCAACCCCTTGAACTTGTCGATAACCCTTAGCGACAAGCCGAGCTTTATAGATGGTTACATTACCATCCGCGTCTGTCTTCTTCTTAAAGATCCATTTATTTTCTATGGCTCGCCGATCAACGGGCAAGTCAGTTAAAGTCCATACTTTGTTTTCATACATGGATCCTATCTCGGATTTCATGGCTTCCAACCATTTGTCGGAATCTGGGCCCGCCATCGCTTCTTCATAGTTCGAAGGTTCACCGTTGTCTAACAACATGATTTCCAAGACAGGGTTGCCGTACCACTCTGGTGCGGAACGTGTCCTTGTGGACCTACGAAGTTCAGTAGCAACTTGATCTGAAGTTTCATGATCATCATCATCATCAACTTCCTCTCTAGTCGGTACAGGCACCTCAGGAACATTTTCTTGAGCTGCGCCACTTACCGGTTCGAGAGGCAATACTTCATCAAGTTCTACTTTCCTCCCACTTATTTCTTTCGAGAGAAACTCTTTCTCTAGAAAGGACCCATTCTTGGCAACAAAGATCTTGCCTTCAGATCTGAGGTAGAAGGTATACCCAAAAGTTTCTTTAGGGTATCCTATGAAGACGCATTTTTCCGACTTGGGTTCGAGCTTTTTAGGTTGAAGTTTCTTGACATAAGCATCGCATCCCCAAACTTTTAGAAACGACAGCTTAGGTTTCTTCCCAAACCATAATTCATACGGTGTCGTCTCAACGGATTTCGACGAAGCCCTATTTAAACTGAATGCGGCTGTCTCTAAAGCATAGCCCCAAAATGACAGCGGTAAATCGGTAAGAGACATCATAGATCGCACCATATCTAATAGAGTGCGATTACGACATTCGGACACACCATTACACTGAGGTGTTCCAGGCGGCATGAGTTGTGAAACTATTCCACATTTTCTTAAGTGTGTGCCAAATTCGTGACTCAAGTATTCTCCCCCACGATCTGATCGCAAGAACTTGATTTTCCTGTCACATTGATTCTCAACCACACTCTGAAATTCCTTGAACTTTTCAAAGGTTTCAGACTTGTGTTTCATTAAGTAGACATACCCATATCTACTCAAGTCATCAGTGAGGGTGAGAACATAACGATAGCCACCGCGAGCCTCAACACTCATTGGACCGCACACATCAGTATGTATGATTTCCAATAAGTTGGTTGCTCGCTCCATTGTTCCGTCTTGGTCATTTTACCCATGAGGCATGGTTCGCACGTGTCAAATGATTCGTAATCAAGAGACTCTAAGAGTCCATCTGCATGGAGCTTCTTCATGCGTTTGACAACTATGTGACCAAGGCGGCAGTGCCACAAGTATGTGGGACTATCATTATCAACTTTACATCTTTCTGTATTCACACTATGAATATGTGTAGCATTACGCTCGAGATTCATTAAGAATAAACCATTCACCATCGGAGCATGACCATAAAACATATCTCTCATATAAATAGAACAACCATTATTCTTGGATTTAAATGAGTAGCCATCTCGAATTAAACGAGATCCTGATACAATGTTCATTCTCAAAGCTGGCACTAAATAACAATTATTGAGGTTTAAAACTAATCCCGTAGGTAAATGTAGAGGTAGCGTGCCGATGGCGATCACATCGACCTTGGAACCATTCCCGACGCGCATCGTCACCTCGTCCTTTGCCAGTCTCCACTTATTCCGCAGCTCTTGCTTTGAGTTACAAATGTGAGCAACCGCACCGGTATCAAATACCCAGGAGCTACTACGAGTAGTGGTAAGGTACACATCAATTACACGTATATCACATATACCTTTCGTGTTGCCGGCCTTCTTGTCCGCTAAGTATTTGGGGCAGTTCCGCTTCCAGTGACCACTTCCCTTGCAATAAAAACACTCAGTCTCGGGCTTGGGTCCATTCTTTGGCTTCTTCCCAGCAGCTTGCTTACCGGGCGCGGCAACTCCCTTGCCGTCCTTCTTGAAGTTCTTCTTACCCTTGCCTTTCTTAAACTTAGTGGTTTTATTCACCATCAACACTTGATGTTCCTTTTTGAATTCTACCTCTGCTGATTTCAGCATTGAATATACCTCAGGAATGGTCTTTTCCATCCCCTGCATATTGAAGTTCATCACAAAGCTCCTGTAGCTCGGTGGAAGCGACTGAAGGATTCTGTCAATGACCGCGTCATCTGGGAGATTAACTCCCAGCTGAGTCAAGCGGTTATGCAACCCAAACATTTTGAGTATGTGCTCACTGACAGAACTATTTTCCTCCATCTTACAGCTGAAGAACTTGTCGGAGACTTCATATCTCTCGACCCGGGCATGAGCTTGAAAAACCATTTTCAGCTCTTCGAACATCTCATATGCTCCGTGTCTCTCAAAACGCTTTTGGAGCCCCGGTTCTAAGCTGTAAAGCATGCCGCACTGAACTCGGGAGTAATCATCAGCACGTGACTGCCAAGCGTTCATAACGTCTTGGTTCTGTGGGACGGGTGCGTCACCTAGCGGTGCTTCTAGGACATAATCTTTCTTGGCAGCTATGAGGATGCTCCTCAGGTTCCGGACCCAGTCTGTATAGTTGCTGCCATCGTCTTTCAGCTTGGTTTTCTCTAGGAACGCGTTGAAGTTGAGGACAACATGGGCCATTTGATCTACAAGACATATTGTAAAGATTTTAGACTAACTTCATGATAATTAAGTTCATCTAATCAAATTATTCAATGAACTCCCACTCAGATAGACATCCCTCCAGTCATCTAAGTATAACATGATCCGAGTTAACTAGGCCGTGTCTGATCATCACATGAGATGGACTAGTCAACATCGGTGAACATCTTCATGTTGATCATATCTTCTATACGACTCATGCTCGACCTTTCGGTCTTCTATGTTCCGAGGCCATGTCTGTACATGCTAGGCTCGTCAAGTTAACCTAAGTGTATTATGTGTGTAAATCTGGCTTACACCCGTTGTATTCGAACGTTAGAATCTATCACACCCGATCATCACGTGGTGCTTCGAAACAACGAACCTTCACAACGGTGCATAGTTAGGGGGAACACTTTCTTGAAATTATTACGAGGGATCATCTTATTTAAGCTACCGTCGTTCTAAGCAAATAAGATGTAAAGCATGATAAACATCGCATGCAATCAAATAGTGACATGATATGGCCAATATCATTTTCTCCTTTTGATCTCCATCTTCGGGGCTCCATGATCATCGTTCTCACCGGCATGACACCATGATCTCCATCATCATGATCTCCATCATCGTGTCTTCTTGAAGTTGTCTTGTCATCTATTACTTCTACTACTATGGCTAACGCTTTAGCAATAAAGTAAAGTACCTACATGACGTTTATGTTGACACGCAGGTCATAAATAAATAAACACAACTCCTATGGCTCCTGCCGGTTGTCATACTCATCGACATGCAAGTCGTGATTCCTATTACAAGAACATGATCATCTCATACATCACATATATCATTCATCACATCCTCTGGCCATATCACATCACAAAACACTTGCTGCAAAAACAAGTTAGACGTCCTCTAATTGTTGTTGCAAGTTTTTACGTGGCTGCTATAGGTTTCTAGCAAGAACGTTTCTTACCTATGCCAAAACCACAACGTGAATTTCCAATTTCTATTTACCCTTCACAAGGACCCTATTCATCGAGTCTGATCCGACTAAAGTGGGAGAGACAGACACCCGCCAGCCACCTTATGCAACTAGTGCATGTCAATCGGTGGAACCAGTCTCACGTAAGCGTACGTGTAAGGTCGGTCTGGGCCGCTTCATCCCACAATGCCGCTGAATCAAGACAAGACTAGTAATGGCAAGAAAATTGACAATTTCGACGCCCACAACTGCTTTGTGTTCTACTCGTGCATAGTAACTACGCATAGACCTAGCTCATGATGCCACTATTGGGGAACATAGCAGAATTTTAAAATTTTCTACGCATCACCAAGATCTATCTATGGAGTCATCTAGCAACGAGGGAGAGAGGAGTGCATCTACATACCATTGTAGATCACGAGCGGAAGCGTTCAAGAGAACGGGGTTGACGGAGTCGTACTCGTCGTGATCCAAATCACCGAAGATCCTAGCGCCGAACGGACGGCACCTCCGCGTTCAACACATGTATGGAGCGAGGACGTCTCTCGCGCCTTGATCCAGCAAGGAGGAGGGAGAGGTTGAGGAAGAGGGCTCCAATAGCAGCACGACAGCGTGGTGGTGGTGAAGCTGCAGTACTCCGGCAGGGCTTCGCCAAGCTCTTACGGAGGAGGAGAGGTGTAGGGGAGGGGAGGGGCTGCGCCTTGGATGTTGTGTGCAGCCCTATCCTTGCCCCTCTATTTATAGGGGAAGGAGGAAGGGGGCCGGCCCCCTCTAGATGAGATCAGAGGGGGGGCAAGGGGAGGGGGCTTGCCCCCCAAGCAAGGGGGGCGCCCCCTTTAGGGTTTCCCCCCAACCCTAGGCGCATGGGCCCAAGGGGGGATGCGGCCAGCCCATGTAGGGCTGGTTCCCCTTTCCTCTACAGCCCATTAGGCCCTCTGAGAGAGATGGCCCCTCCCGGTGGACCCCCGGAACCCCTCCGGTGGCCTCGGTACAATACCGATATGCCCCCGAACCTTTCCGGCGACCGTATGACAACTTCCTACATATAAATCTTCACCTCCGGACCATTCCGGAACTCCTCGTGACGTCCGGGATCTCATACGGGACTCTGAACAACATTCGGTAATCACATACAAGTCTTCCTAACAACCGTAGCGTCACCGAACCTTAAGTGTGTAGACCCTATGGGTTCGGGAGACATGCAGACATGACTGAGACGACTCTCTGGTCAATAACCAACAGCGGGATCTGGATACCCATGTTGGCTCCCACATGCTCCACGATGATCTCATCGGATGAACCACGATGTCGAGGATTCAATCAATCCGTATACAATTCCCTTTGTCAATCGGTACGTTACTTGCCCGAGACTCGATCGTCGGTATCCCAATACCTTGTTCAGTCTCGTTACCGGCAAGTCACTTTACTCATACCGTAATGCATGATCCCGTGATCAACCACTTTATCACATTGAGCTCATTATGATGATGCATTACCGAGTGGGCCCAGAGATACCTCTCCGTCATACGGAGTGACAAATCCGAGTCTCGACTCGTGCCAACCCAACAGACACTTTCGGAGATACCTTTAATGTACCTTTATAGTCACCCAGTTACGTTGTGACGTTTGGCACACCCAAGGCACTCCTACGGTGTCCGGGAGTTGCACAATCTCATGGTCTAAGGAAATGACACTTGACATTCAGAAAAGCTATAGCAAATGAACTACACGATCTTTGAGCTATGCTTAGGATTGGGTCTTGTCCATCACATCATTCTCCTAATGATGTGATCCCGTTATCAATGACATCTAATGTCCATAGTCAGGAAACCATGACCATCTTTTGATCAACGAGCTAGTCAACTAGAGTCTCACTAGGGACGTGTTGTGGTCTATGTATTCACACATGTATTACGATTTCCGGATAACACAATTATAGCATGAACAATAGACAATTATCATGAACAAAGAAATATAATAATAACCATTTTATTATTGCCTCTAGGGCATATTTCCAACAACACTTGTGCTTCAGAGTAGCACCATGTTCTTCATATAGAGAGACTCTTGAGTTATCACTTTCATATACTAGTGGGAATTTTCATTATAGAACTTGGCTTGTATATTCCGATGATGGGCTTCCTCAAATGCCCGAGGTCTTCATGAGCAAGCAAGTTGGATGCACACCCACTTAGTTTCAGTTGGAGCTTTCGTACACTTATAGCTCTAGTGCATCCGTTGCATGGCAATCCCTACTCACTCACATTGATATCTATTGATGGGCATCTCCATAGCCCGTTGATACGCCTAGTTGATGTGAGACTATCTTCTCCTTTTTGTCTTCTCCACAACCACCATTCTATTCCACCTATAGTGCTATGTCCATGGCTCACGCTCATGTATTGCATGAAAGTTGAAAAGGTTTGAGAACGTCAAAAGTATGAAACAATTGCTTGGCTTGTCATCGGGGTTGTGCATGATGTGAATATTTTGTGTGATGAAGATGGAGCATAGCCAGACTATATGATTTTGTAGGGATAACTTTCTTTGGCCATGTTATTTTGAAAAGACATGATTGCATTATTAATATGCTTGAAGTATTATTGTTTTTAATGTCAAATGATAGACTATTACTTTGAATCACTCGTATCTTAATATTCATTCCATGATTAGATATGTGATCAAGATTATGCTAGGTAGCATTCCACATCAAAAATTATCTTTTTTATCAAGGACGAGCAGGAATTAAGCTTGGGTATGCTGATACGTCTCCATCATATCTATAATTTTTTATTGTTCCATGCCAATATTCTACAACTTTCATATACTTTTGGCAACTTTTTATACTATTTTTGGGACTAACATACTGATCCAGTGCCCAGTGCCAGTTCCCATTTGTTGCATGTTTTTTGTTTCGCAGAATATACATATCAAACGGAGTCCAAACGGGATAAAAACTGACGTAGATTTTTTTTGGAATATATGTGATTTTTGGGGAAAAAATCCACGCGGGATGATGCCCGAGGGGGCCACGAGGCAGGGGGCGCACCCCAGGGGGCAGGCACGCCCCTGACCCTCGTGGCCACCCCGTAAGGCGGTCGATGCCCTTCTTTCGCTGCAAGGAAGCTAATATCCGGATAGAGATCGTGTTAAAATTTCAGCCAATCGGAGTTACGGATCTCCGGGAATATAAGAAACGGTGAAAGGGAAGAAACCAGGAACGCGGAAATAAAGAGAGACAGAGAGACAGATCCAATCTCGGAGGGGCTCTCGCCCCTCCCATGCCATGGAGGCCAATGACTAGAGGGGAAGCCCTTCTCCCATGTTGTGAGGAGGTCAAGGAAGAAGAAGACGAAGGGGCCCCCTCTCCCCTTCTCTTCCGGTGGCGCCGGAACGCTGCCGTGGCCATCATCATCACCGCAATCTTCACCAACAACTTCACCGCCATCATCACCAACTCTTCCCCCCTCTATGAAGCGGTGTAACCTCTCTCTTACCTGCTGTAATCTCTACTTAAACATGGTGCTCAACGCTATATATTATTTCCCAATGATGTATGGCTATCCTATGATGTTTGAGTAGATCCGTTTTGTCCTATGGGCTATTTGATGATCAAGATTGGTTTGAGTTGCATGGTTTATTATTGATGTTGTCCGATGGTGCTCTCCGTGTCGCGCAAGCATGAGGGATCCTCGCTGTAGGGTGTTGCAATACGTTCATGATTCGCTTATAGTGGGTTGCTTAGTGACTGAAACACAAACCCGAGTAAGGGGGTTGCTGCGTATGGGATATAGAGGACTTGATGCTTTAATGCTATGGGTCGGGTTTTACCTTAATGATCTTTAGTAGTTGTGGATGCTTGCTAGAGTTCCAATCATAAGTGCATATGATCCAAGTAGAGAAAGTATGTTAGCTTATGCCTCTCCCTCATATAAAATTGCAATAGTGATCACCGGTCTAGTTATTGATTGCCTAAGGACAAATAACTTTCTCGTAACAAAAAGCTCTTTACTAAAACTAACTTAGTTGTGTCTTTATCTAAACAGCCCCTAGTTTTTATTTACTTGCTCATTATTATCTTGCAAACCTATCCAAAAATACCTACAAAGTACTTCTAGTTTCATACTTGTTCTAGGTAAAGCGAACGTCAAGCGTGCGTAGAGTTGTATCGGTGGTCGATAGAACTTGAGGGAATATTTGTTCTACCTTTAGCTCCTCGTTGGATTCGACACTCTTACTTATCGAAAGAGGCTATAATTGATCCCCTATACTTGTGGGTTATCAGTACACGCTGCAGCTCGACACCATGGGGCCAGTGTGCCTCCTCGCCAAGGCCGATGACGTGGCGTGGCGCTGGCACACGTGCTATGGGCATCTTCATTTTAGGGCACTACACGACCTCTCCGGCAAGGGCATGGTCAGCGGTGTGCCGTCGATCGCTTGGGTGGACCAACTCTGTGACGGGTGCGCGCTTGCCAAGATGCACCGAACGCCGTGCCTGTGTGCATCCTCATATCGCGCGGAGCGCGTCCTGGAGCTGGTGCACGACGACTTGTGCGGGCCGGTGACGCCGACGACACCAAGCGGCAACCGATACTTCCTCCTCATCGTCAACGACTACATCCGCTATATGTGGGTGGAGATGCTGCGAACAAAGGACGAGGCGTTCAAGTTCTTTCGCAAGGTCAAAGCGCTCGCTGAGAGCGAGCGCGGCGTGAAGCTCATGGCGTTTAGGATGGACCGGGGCAGTGAGTTCAACTCCATCGAGTTCAAGTCGTACTGCGACGAGAATGGGGTCAAGAGGTACACCACGGCGTTGTACTCCCTGCAGCAGAACGGTGTCGTGGAACGCCAGAACCAGACGGTGGTCGAGACCGCTCGGAGCATGCTCAGGACCATGAAAGTACCCGGTGAGTTCTGGGGTGAAGCTGTGAAAACTGTTGTGCATATTCTGAATAGGGCGCCCACGCGTGCTCTGGACGGTGTCACTCCCTGCGAGGCGTGACACGGCCGGCGCCCGAATGTCGCCTACCTGCGCACCTTTGGGTGCACCGCCTACGTGAAGAAGGTCGGACTGCGTGTCACCAAGCTGTCAGATCACGCGGCACCCATGGTGTTCATGGGGTACGAGGATGGGAGCAAGGCCTACCGCGTCTACGACCCGGCGGCCCGCAAGCTGCACATCACCCGCGACGTGGTCTTCGATGATGATCGTCCCTGGAATTGGGAAGTGGCACCCGACCCAGCAGTGCCCGCGGGCGCACCAGCTATCTTCACCGTCGAGTACTCCGTCGACAACACCGAGACCAGCAGCAGCAGCGACCGCGCTCTGGACGCGCCCCCGTCGATGCCGTGCGCACCCTCGGCGTGCAGCGAGCCATGCACGCTGGAGCCATCGCCTGTGCCGTTCGTGACGCCTCCTACAGGAGAGACTCACGACACGGAAGGGGTGGCGCTCTGTTTTTGCATGATGGATGATATGTGTCCAATGTATCTACTTTTCCAAACACTTTTGCCCTTGTTTTGGACTCTAACTTGCATGATTTGAATGGAACTAACCCGGACTGACGCTGTTTTCGGCAGAATTACCATGGTGTTATTTATGTGCAGGAGCAAACGTTCTCGCAATGACCTGAAACTTCATGGAGTCACTTTTCAGAAAATAATGTTGGAAATATGCCCTAGAGGCAATAATAAATTGATTATTATTATATTTCCTTGTTCATGATAATCGTTTATTATCCATGCTAGAATTGTATTGATAGGAAACTCAGATACATGTGTGGATACATAGACAACACCATGTCCCTAGTAATCCTCTAGTTGACTAGCTCGTTGATCAATAGATGGTTACGGTTTCCTGGCCATGGACATTGGATGTCGTTGATAATGGGATCACATCATTAGGAGAATGATGTGATGGACAA
This sequence comes from Triticum dicoccoides, assembly GCF_002162155.2. NCBI lineage: Eukaryota > Viridiplantae > Streptophyta > Magnoliopsida > Poales > Poaceae > Triticum > Triticum dicoccoides. The sequence continues at coordinate 60,882,007 of NC_041390.1, read as the reverse complement.
GACCCAATCCTAAGCATAGCACTAGATCGTGTAGTTCGTATGCTAAAGCTTTTCTAATGTCGAGTATCATTTCCTTAGACCATGAGATTGTGCAACTCCCGGATACCGTAGGAGTGCTTTGGGTGTGCCAAACGTCACAACGTAACTGGGTGGCTATAAAGGTACACTAAGGGTATCTCCAAAAGTGTCTGTTGGGTTGGCACGAATCGAGACTGGGATTTGTCACTCCGTGTGACGGAGAGGTATCTCTGGGCCCACTCGGTAGGAAATCATCATAATGTGCACAATGTGATCAAGGAGTTGATCACGGGATGATGTGTTACGGAACGAGTAAAAGAGACTTGTCGGCAACGAGATTGAACAAGGTATCGGGATACCGACGATCGAATCTCGGGCAAGTATCGTACCGCTAGACAAAGGGAATTGTATACGGGATTGATTAAGTCCTTGACATCGTGGTTCATCCAATGAGATCATCGTGGAACATGTGGGAGCCAACATGGGTATCCAGATCCCGCTGTTGGTTATTGACCGGAGAGTCATCTCGGTCATGTCTGCATGTCTCCCGAACCCGTAGGGTCTACACACTTAAGGTTCGGTGACAATAGGGTTATAGAGATATTAGTATGAGGTAACCCGAAAGTTGTTCGGAGTCCCGGATGAGATCCCGGACATCATGAGGAGTTCCGGAATGGTCCGGAGGTAAAGAATTATATATAGGAAGTGCTATTTCGGGCATTGGGACAAGTTTCGGGGTCACCGGTATTGTACCGGGACCACCGGAAGGGTCCCGGGGGTCCACCGGGTGGGGCCACCTACCCCGGGGGCCACATGGGCTGTAGGGGTGTGCGCCTTGGCCTGTATGGGCCAAGGGCACCAGCCCCAAGAGGCCCATGCGCCAAGAGATAAGGAAAGGAAGAGTCCTAAAAGGGGAAGGCACCTTCGAGGTGCCTTGGGGAGGATGGACTCCTCCCCCCCTTGGCCGCACCCTTCCTTGGAGGAAGGGGCAAGGCTGCGCCCTCCCCCTCTCCCTTGGCCCTATATATAGTGGGGGGAAGGGAGGGCAACGAAAACCTAAGCCCTGGCGCCTCCCTCTCCCTCCCATGACACACCTTCCTCCTCCCGCAGCGCTTGGCGAAGCCCTGTTGGAATCCCGCTACTTCCACCACCACGCCGTTGTGCTGTTGGATCTCCATCAACCTCTCCTTCCCCCTTGCTGGATCAAGAAGGAGGAGACGTCGCTGCTCCGTACGTGTGTTGAACGCAGAGGTGCCGTCTGTTCGGCGCTAGGATCATCGGTGATTTGAATCACGACGAGTACGACTCCATCAACCCCGTTCTCTTGAACGCTTCCGCGCGCGATCTACAAGGGTATGTAGATCCACTCCTCCCTCGTTGCTAGATGACTCCATAGATTGATCTTGGTGACACGTAGGAAAATTTTGAATTATTGCTACGTTCCCCAACAGTGGCATCATGAGCTAGGTCTATGCGTAGTTTCTATGCACGAGTAGAACACAAAGTAGTTGTGGGCGTTGATTTTGTTCAATATGCTTACTGTTACTAGTCCAATCTTGTTTCGACGGTATTGTGGGATGAAGCGGCCCGGACCGACCTTACACGTACTCTTACGTGAGACAGGTTCCACCGACTGACATGCACTAGTTGCATAAGGTGGCTGGCGGGTGTCTGTCTCTCCCACTTTAGTCGGATCGGATTCGATGAAAAGGGTCCTTATGAAGGGTAAATAGCAATTGGCATATCACGTTGTGGTTTTTGCGTAGGTAAGAAACGTTCTTGCTAGAAACCCATAGCAGCCACGTAAAACATGCAAACAACAATTAGAGGACGTCTAACTTGTTTTTGCAGGGTATGCTATGTGATGTGATATGGCCAAAAGGATGTGATGAATGATATATGTGATGTATGAGATTGATCATGTTCTTGTAATAGGAATCACGACTTGCATGTCGATGAGTATGACAACCGGCAGGAGCCATAGGAGTTGTCTTTATTTATTATATGACCTGCGTGTCATTGAACAACGCCATGTAATTACTTTACTTTATTGCTAACCGTTAGCTGTAGTAGTAGAAGTAATAGTTGGCGAGGCAACTTCATGGAGACACAATGATGGAGATCATGATGATGGAGATCATGGTGTCATGCCGGTGACGATGATGATCATGGAGCCCCGAAGATGAAGATCAAAAGGAGCAATATGATATTGGCCATATCATGTCACTATTTGATTGCATGTGATGTTTATCATGTTTATACATCTTATTTGCTTAGAATGACGGTAGTAAATAAGATGATCCCTCATTACAATTTCAAGAATGTGTTCTCCCCTAACTGTGCACCGTTGCTAAAGTTCGTCGTTTCGAAGCACCACGTGATGATCGGGTGTGATAGATCCTTACGTTCACATACAACGGGTGTAAGACAGTTTTAGACATGCAAAACACTTAGGGTTAACTTGACGAGCCTAGCATGTGCATAGACATGGCCTCGGAACACAGAAGACCGAAAGGTCGAGCATGAGTCGTATGGTAGATACGATCAACATGAAGATGTTCACCGATGATGACTAGTCCGTCTCACGTGATGATCGGACACGGCCTAGTTGACTCGGATCATGTAATCACTTAGATGACTAGAGGGATGTCTATCTAAGTGGGAGTTCATAAGATGAACTTAATTATCATTAACATAGTCAAAAGGTCTTCACAAATTATGTCATAGCTCGCGCTTCAGTTCTACTGTTTAGATATGTTCCTAGAGAAAAAATTTAGTTGAAAGTTGATAGTAGAAATTATGTGGACTAGGTCCGTAAACTGAGGATTGTCCTCATTGCTTCATAGAAGGCTTATGTCCTTAATGCACCGCTCAGTGTGCTGAACCTCGAACGTCGTCTGTGGATGTTGCGAACATCTGACATACACATTTTGATAACTACGTGATAGTTCAGTTAAACGGTTTAGAGTTGAGGCACCGAAGACGTTTTGAAACGTCGCGAAACATATGAGATGTTTCGAGGGCTGAAATTGGGATTTCAGGCTCGTGCCCACGTCAAGAGGTATAAGACCTCCGATGATTTTCTTAGCCTACAAACTAAGGAGAAAAGCTCAATTGTTGTGCTTGTGCTCAGATTGTCTGAGTACAATAATCGCTTGAATCGAGTGGGAGTTGATCTTCCAGATGAAATAGTGATGGTTCTCCGAAGCCATTACCACCAAGCTGCTTGAGCTTCGTGATGAACTATAATATATCAGGGACATATATGATGATCCTTGAGATATTCGTGATGTTTGACACCACAAAAGTAGAGATCAAGAAGGAGCATCAATTGTTGATGGTTGGTGAAACCACTAGTTTCAAGAAGGGCAAGGGCACGAAGGGATACTTCATGAAACGGCAATTCAGCTGCTGCTCTAGTGAAGAAACCCAAGGTTGAACCCAAACCCGAGACTAAGTGCTTCTGTAATAAAGGGGAACAGCCACTGGAGCAGAATTACCCTAGATACTTGGTAGATGAGAAGGCTGGCAAGGTCGATAGAATTATATTGGATATACATTGTGTTGATGTGTACTTTACTAGTACTCCTAGTAGAACCAGGGTATTAGATACCGGTTCGGTTGCTAAGTGTTAGTAACTCGAAATAAAAGCTACGGAATAAACGGAGACTAGCTAAAGGTGAGCTAACGATATGTGTTGGAAGTGTTTCCAATGCTGATATGATCAAGCATCGCACGCTCCCTCTACCATCGAGATTGGTGTTTGCGTTGAGCATAGACGTGATTGGATTATGTCTATCGCAATACGGTTATTCATTTAAGGAGAATAATGGTTACTCTGTTTATTTGAATAATACCTTCAATGGTCTTGCACCTAAAATGAATGGTTTATTGAATCTCGATCGTAGTGATACACATGTTCATGCCAAAAGATATAAGATAGTAATGATAGTACCACATACTTGTGGCACTGCAGTTTGAGTCATATTGGTATAACACGCATGAAGAAGCTCCATGTTGATGGATCTTTGGACTCACTTGATTTTGAATCACTTGAGACATGCGAACCATGTCTATTGGTGTATATGCATGAAGAAACTCCATGCAAATGGATCGTTTGGACTCACTTGTTTTTGAATCACTTGAGACATGCAAATCATACCACATGGGCAAGATGACTGAAAGCCTCGGTTTCAGTAAAATGGAACCAGAAAGCAACTTGTTGGAAGTAATACATTTTGATGTGTGCAGTCCAATGAGTGCTGAGGCGTGTAGTGGATATCGTTATGTTCTTACTTCACAGATGATTTGAGTAGATGTTGAGTACATTTACTTGATGAATCACGAGTCTGAATTATTGAAAGGTTCAAGTAATTTCAGGGTGAAGTTGAAAGATCGTCATGACAAGAGGATAAAATATCTATGATATGATCATAGAGATGAATGTCTGAATTACGAGTTTGGCACAGAATTAAGACATTGTGGAAATTGTTTCACAACTAATACAGCCTGGAACACCATAGTGTGATGGTGTGTCCGAACATCATAACTGCACCCTATTGGATATGATGCATACCATGATGTCTCTTCTCGAATTACCACGATAGTTTATGGGTTAGGCATTAGAGACAACCACATTCACTTTAAATAGGGCACCACGTAATTCCGATGAGATGACACCGTATGAACTATGGTTCAGAGAAACCTAAGCTGTCATTTCTTAAAAGTTTGGGGCTGCGACGCTTATGTGAAAAAGTTTCAGGCTGATAAGCTCGAACCCAACGCGGATAAATGCCTCTTCATAGGACACCTAAAACAGTTGGGTGTGCCTCCTGTCTCAGATTCGAAAGCAATAAGGGATTGTTTCTAGAATCGGGTCCTTTCTCGAGGAAAAGTTTCTCTCGAAAGAATTGAGTGGGAGGATGGTGGAGACTTGATGAGGTTATTGAACCATCACTTCAACTAGTGTATAGCAGGGCACAAAGAGTTGTTCCTGTGGCACCTACACCAATTGAAGTGGAAGCTTAGACTTCGGATCAAGTCACTCCCAAACCTCGTGGGATGACAAGGATGCGTACTACTTCAGAGTGGTACGTAATCTTGTCTTGGAAGTCATGTTGCTAGACAACAATGAACCTACGAGCTATGGAGAAGCGATGGTGGGCCTGGATTCCGATAAATGGCTTGAGGCCATAAAATCCGAGAGGATCCATGTATGGAAACAAAGTCTAGACTTTGACAGAACAGCTCGATGGTCGTGAGGCTGTTGAGTGCAGATGGATTTTAAAAGGAAGACGGACAATGATGGTAAGTATCACCATTAAGAAAGCTCGACTTGTCATTAAGATGTTTTCCGACAAGTTCAAGGAGTTGACTACGGTGAGACTTTCTCACTCGTCGGGATGCTAAGAGTCTGTTGGAATTATATTAGCGATTACTGTGTTATTTATGAAATCTTGCAGATAGGATGTCAAAAAATTGTTTCCTCGACGATTTTTCTTGAGGAAAGGTTGTATGTGATACAACCGGAAGGTTTTGTCAATCCGGAAAGATGCTAATAAGTATGCAAAGCTCCAGCAATCCTTCTAAGGACTGGAGTAAGCATCTCGGAGTTGGAATGTACGCTTTGATGAGATGATCAAATATTTTGGGTTTATACAAAGTTTATGAGAAACTTGTATTTCCAAAGAAGTGAGTGGGAGCACTATAGAATTTCTGATGAATATATGTTGTTGACATATTGTTGATCAGAAATGACGTAGAATTTCTGGAAAGCATATAGGGTTATTTGGAAAGTGTTTTTCAATGGAAAGCCTGGATTAAGCTACTTGAACATTGAGCATCAAGATCTATAAGGATAGATCAAAACGCTTAATGGTACTTTCAAATGAGCACATACCTTGACATGATCTTGAAGGTGTTCAAGATGGATCAGTCAAAGAAGGAGTTCTTGCCTGAGTTGTAAGGTATGAAGTTAAGACTTAAAGCTCAACCACGGCAGAAGAAAGAGGAAGGACGAAGGTCGTCCCCTATGCTTTTGTCATAGGCTCTCTACAGTATGCTATGCTGTGTACCGCACCTGAAGTGTGCCTTGCCATGAGTCAGTCAAGGGGTACAAGAGTGATCCAAGAATGGATCACAGGACAGCGGTCAAAGTTATCCTTATAACTAGTGGACTAAGGAATTTTCTCGATTATGGAGGTGATAAAGAGTTCGACGTAAAGAGTTACGTCGATGCAAGCTTTACACCTATCCGGATAGCTCTGAGTAGAGATACCGGATATGTATAATGGAGCAACAATTTAGAATAGCTCCAAGTAGAACAGTTATTTGGAATAGCTCCAAATAGAACGTGGTAGCTGCATCTAGGAGATGACATAGAGATTTGTAAAGCACACACGGATCTGAAAGGTTCAGACCCGTTGGCTAAAACCTCTCTCACAAGCAACATGATCAAACCCAGAACTCATTGAGTGTTAATCACATAGTAATGTGAACTAGATTATTGACTCTAGTAAACTCTTTGGATGTTGGTCACATGGCGATGTGACCTGTGAGTGTTAATCACATGTCGATGTGAACTAGATTATTGACTCTAGTGCAAGTGGGAGATTGTTGGAAATATGCCCTAGAGGCAATAATAAATTGATTATTATTATATTTCCTTGTTCATGATAATCGTTTATTATCCATGCTAGAATTGTATTGATAGGAAACTCAGATACATGTGTGGATACATAGACAACACCATGTCCCTAGTAAGCCTCTAGTTGACTAGCTCATTGATCAATAGATGGTTACGGTTTCCTGGCCATGGACATTGGATGTCGTTGATAACGGGATCACATCATTAGGAGAATGATGTGATGGACAAGACCCAATCCTAAGCATAGCACTAGATGGTGTAGTTCATATGCTAAAGCTTTTCTAATGTCGAGTATCATTTCCTTAGACCATGAGATTGTGCAACTCCCGGATACCATAGGAGTGCTTTGGGTGTGCCAAACGTCACAACGTAACTGGGTGGCTATAAAGGTACACTACGGGTATCTCCGAAAGTGTCTGTTGGGTTGGCACGAATCGAGACTGGGATTTGTCACTCCGTGTGACGGAGAGGTATCTCTGGGCCCACTCGGTAGGACATCATCATAATGTGCACAATGTGATCAAGGAGTTGATCACGGGATGATGTGTTACGGAACGAGTAAAAGAGACTTGTCAGTAACGAGATTGAACAAGGTATCGGGATACCGACGATCGAATCTCGGGCAAGTATCGTACCGCTAGACAAAGGGAATTGTATACGGGATTGATTAAGTCCTTGACATCGTGCTTCATCCGGTGAGATCATCGTGGAACATGTGGGAGCCAACATGGGTATCCAGATCCCACTGTTGGTTATTGACGGAGAGTCATCTCGGTCATGTCTGCATGTCTCCCGAACCCGTAGGGTCTACACACTTAAGGTTCGGTGACGCTAGGGTTATAGAGATATTAGTATGCGGTAACCCGAAAGTTGTTCGGAGTCCCGGATGAGATCCCGGACATCATGAGGAGTTCCGGAATGGTCCGGAGGTAAAGAATTATATATAGGAAGTGCTATTTCGGGCATCAGGACAAGTTTCGGGGTCACCGATATTGTACCGGGACCACCGGAAGGGTCCCGGGGGTCCACCGGGTGGGGCCACCTACCCCGGGGGCCACATGGGCTGTAGGGGTGTGCGCCTTGGCTTGTATGGGCCAAGGGCACCAGCCCCAAGAGGCCCATGTGCCAAGAGATAAGGAAAGGAAGAGTCCTAAAAGGGGAAGGCACCTCCGGGGTGCCTTGGGGAGGATGGACTCCTCCCCCCCTTGGCCGCACCCTTCCTTGGAGGAAGGGGCAAGGCTGCGCCCTCCCCCTCTCCCTTGGCCCTATATATAGTGGGAGGAAGGGAGGGCAACGAAAACCTAAGCCCTGGCGCCTCCCTCTCCCTCCCATGACACACCTTCCTCCTCCCGCAGCGCTTGGCGAAGCCCTGTTGGAATCCCGCTACTTCCACCACCACGCCGTCGTGCTGTTGGATCTCCATCAACCTCTCCTTCCCCCTTGCTGGATCAAGAAGGAGGAGACGTCGCTGCTCCGTATGTGTGTTGAACGCGGACGTGCCGTCCGTTCGGCGCTAGGATCATTGGTGATTTGAATCACGGCGAGTACGACTCCATCAACCCGTTCTCTTGAATGCTTCCACGCGCGATCTACAGGGGTATGTAGATCCACTCCTCCCTCGTTGCTAGATGACTCCATAGATTGATCTTGGCGACACGTAGGAAAATTTTGAATTATTGCTACGTTCCCCAACAGAAAATACCTGCAAAAGATGGAGGCCAGGGGGCCCACCACCTCTCCACGAGGGTGGGGGCGCGCCTGCCCCCCTAGGGCGTGCCCCCCTACCTCGTGGGCCCCCTGTTGCCTCTCCGACTCCAACTCCACCTCCATATATTGAGTTTCGGGGAGAAACAATCAGAGAGAAGAAATCATCGCGTTTTACGATACGAAGCCGCCGCCAAGCCCTAAAACCTCCCAGGAGGGCTGATCTCGAGTCCGTTCGGGGCTCCAGAGAGGTGAATCCGTCGCCATCGTCATCATCAACCATCCTCCATCACCAATTTCATGATGCTCACCGCCGTGCGTGAGTAATTCCATCGTAGGCTTGCTGGACGGTGATGGGTTGGATGGGATCTATCATGTAATCGAGTTAGTTTTGTTAGGGTTTGATCCCTAGTGTCCACTATGTTCTGAGATTGATGTTGCTATGACTTTGCTATGCTTAATGCTTGTCACTAGGGCCCGAGTGCCATGATTTCAGATATGAACCTATTATGTTTTCATCAATATATGAGTGTTCTTGATCCTATCTTGCAAGTCTATAGTCACCTATTATGTGTTATGATCCGTTAACCCTGAAGTGACAATAATCGGGATACTTACCGGTGATGACCGTAGTTTGAGGAGTTCATGTATTCACTATGTGTTAATGCTTTGTTCCGGTACTCTATTAAAAGGAGGCCTTAATATCTCTTAGTTTCCTTAAGGACCCCGCTGCCATGGGAGGGTAGGACAAAAGATGTCATGCAAGTTCTTTTCCATAAGCACGTATGACTATATTCGGAATACATGCCTACATTATATCAATTAACTGGAGCTAGTTCTGTGTCACCCTAGGTTATGACTGTTACATGATGAACCGCATCCGGCATAATTTTCCGTCACCGATCCATTGCCTACGAGCTTTCCACATATTGTTCTTCGCTTATTTACTTTCCCGTTGCTATTGCTATCATCACTACAAAATACCAAAAACATTGCTTTTACTACTGTTACCTTTTGCTACCGTTACCACTACTATCATATTACTTTGCTACTAAATACTTTGCTGCAGATATTAAGTTTCCAGGTGTGGTTGAATTGACAACTCAGCTACTAATACTTGAGAATATTCTTTGGCTCCCCTTGTGTCGAATCAACAAATTTGGGTTGAATACTCTACCCTCGAAAACTGTTGCGATCCCCTATACTTGTGGGTTATCAAGACTATTTCCTGGCGCCGTTGCCGGGGAGCATAGCTCTATTCTTTGAGTCACTTGGGATATATATCCGCTTATCATTATGAAGAACTTGAGAGATCCAAAAACCAAGATCTATCCCTCAACTACGAGGGGAGGTAAGGAACTGCCATCTAGCTCTGCACTTGATTCACCTTCTGTTATGAGTAAGTTTGTGACACCTACACCTACTTCTGCTATTCGTTCTGATATGTTGCATGTTATTGATGATGCCACTTCTGCTATGCATGATACTTATGATGAAACTACCTCTATGCCTGATACTACTATGCCACTTAGTGATTTTCTTGATGAACAACTTGCTAGAGCTAGAGAAATTGAAAATATTGAATCTGATGATACTGATGAAAGTGATGATGAAGAATCACTTGTTATTCCTAAGGGTTATGTTTTTGATCAAGAAGCTTCTTTAGCTATTTTAGCTTGCGAAAATAGAAATGAATTCAAAAGGTTATTAGCTAAATGGAGTAAGCAATCTCTAAATGCTAGAACGAAACCTGACCCTGCTTTTGCTACTTCACCTATCTTTGTTACTGATAAGGATTATGAATTCTCTGTTGATCCTGATATAATTACTTTGGTTGAATCTGATCCTTTTCATGGTTATGAATCTGAAACTGTTGTGGCACATCTTACTAAATTGAATGATATAGCTACCCTATTTACTAAAGATGAGAGAACTCATTACTTTTACATCCTTCAAATATTTCCGTTCTCATTAAAGGGTGATGCTAAGACATGGTTTAATTCTCTTGATCCTGGTTGTGTGCGTAGTCCCCAAGATATGATTTATTACTTCTCTACTAAATATTTCCCTGCTCATAAGAAACAAGCTGCTTTAAGGGATATATATAATTTTGTGCAAATTGAAGAAGAGAGTCTCCCACAAGCTTGGGGGAGGCTTCTCCAATTACTTAATGCTTTGCCTAATCATCCTCTTAAGAAAAATGCGCAAGATGTTGTGGATCACAGCCGCGCACGACGGGGGGCCGAGTTGACAGCTCGACACGAAGCACGACATCATACTTCGGTTCACCCCACTGCCTCCGTGGAGCCAGGGGTAATGTTCAGCTCCCTAGGAGTACCATGTTTAACTCCCGCACTGCGTAATGTGCGATTGCCCAAGGATTTCAAGGGACCTCGTAAGGTACCAAATTACACCGCCGAGTTGCAGCCAGAGGCGTGGGTGGAGAGCTATGAGATGGCAATGGAGATGTTAGATGTGGATGAGGCGGTTTGTGCTAAATATTTCACCATGATGCTAGAAGGAACATCTCGCACTTGGTTGAAGAGCTTGCCAACCAACTCTATCGACTCATGGGCCGAATTAAAGCATCGGTTTATCCAGAACTTCAAGGATACGTGCAAGCAGCCAATGTCAATTGTGGATCTGGACGCTTGTGTCCAAGAGGAAGGGGAGTCCACGACCCATTGGGTTAAACGAGTCTCGACGATTTTGCATTCGACAGATCGTATTAATGCAGATACCGTGGTATTAACATTGGACGGCAATTGCCGTTTTAAGCCGTTGAAACAGAAGTTGGGAAGGCTCAAACGTCATTGCAACGACATGTCAACACTCATGGCCGCTTTAGTTAAGTATGCCGATTCAGATAATACCAAGGATCCGGATTCAGAGGAGGACAAACCGGAGAAGGGAAAGAAGAACGGCGGTGCAAAAGGGCAGCACCACAACCAAGGGGGCCATGGGAATAACAGTAAGCGTAAAGTGGATAATTCAGATTTGGTGGCTAACACAAATATGCAGCATCGCAAAGGTAAACCGCCCCAGCGCGGCATGAATCTGGAGCGTTTGTTAAACCAGCCCTGCCCGAAGCATGGAACCAAGGAGGCCCCTGCCACACATCTCTAGAAAGATTGTCACATAATGAGGGAGTTCAAAAATTCTGATTTATACCGGTATGATCAGGATCCACCCGGCGGTTCAGGCCCAGGTTTCCATAGGGGCGGCGGTTCAAGCTCTGGATTTTAGAACAACCAGGGCCATCAGAACAACCATGGTAATAACCAGCAGAATAACCAAGGGAATCAACAACAGTCAGGTTACCAGAGTCACCCCAAGCAGTTGAACAACGGACAGTATCATGTGTTCACTACCAGCTTGTGCAAGCGGGATCAGAAACTTCACAAGAGGGCAGTCAATACTATTGAACCGGCTGTACCACATTATCTACGATGGTCGGAACAGCCTATTGTGTGGAGCAGGGAGGATCACCCGCCCCGGGTTGACAATCCAGGCCAACTAGCCTTGGTGGTAGCGCCTCAGGTGGGAGGCTATAAGTTTACCAAGGTTCTGATGGATGGAGGGAGCAGTATCAACATCCTGTACTATGAGACTTTCCGTCGCATGGGTTTGACGGATAAGAATCTTAAACTGTCAAACACTATCTTTCATGGTGTGATACCAAGTAAGTCGGCCTACCCTGTGGGAAAGATTGCTTTGGAAGTTGTGTTTGGAGATGAGTTTGATTCCAGGTCTGAGACTTTGACCTTTGAAGTGATGAAAATCCAGAGTCCATATCACGCGCTATTCGGACAGCCGGCTTACGCGAAATTCATGGCGAGGCCCTGTTATGTCTATCTACAGCTCAAGATGCCAGGTCATAAGGGGACAATCACAGTACATGGGAGTCGAAAGATTGCCTTGGATTGCGAGGAAGGTGAAGCGGCCTATGCTAAATCGGTTTGTGCAACAAAGGAGCTGAAATTCTATAAAGACAATGTTGATCCGGCGGACATGACCCCCTGAAGAAGCCTACGACGGAGCATGACCCGGCCCTCACGTTCAAACCGACTAATGAGACTAAACTCGTTGACTTCGTCCCTGGTGATTCATCCAAGCAGTTTAGTATCAGTACAAATCTGGATCCGAAATAGGAAAGAGCGCTCATCGAGTTCATCCGTGAGAACTGGGACATCTTCGCATGGAAACCTTCTGACATGCCAGGTGTACCAAGGGAACTCGTTGAGCACACCCTAAATATTGATCCTAAGTTTAAGCCGGTCAAGCAGTACCTTCGCCGCTTTAACGAAGAAAGATGCAAGGCCATCGGCGAAGAGGTAGCCCGGCTACTGGCGACTAGGTTTATTGTCGAAGTGTTTCATCCCGAATGGTTGGCTAATCCGGTGCTTGTTCTTAAGAAAAATGGCACTTGGCGTATGTGTGTAGACTACACTGATTTGAATAAAGCTTGCCCGGCAGATCCTTTCGCTCTCCCATGTATTGATCAGATCATTGATGCAATGGCGGGTTGTGAGCGCCTGAGTTTCCTGGATGCTTATTCAGGTTATCATCAGATTAAGATGGCAGTTAAGGACCAGGAGAAGACAGCCTTCATCACTCCCTTTGGAGCCTTCTGTTATGTTTCTATGCCCTTTGGGCTCAAGAGTGCCCAAGCAACCTACCAGCGTTGTGTGCAAAATTGTCTTCACCAGATCGGGCGTAATGTTCATGCCTATGTGGATGACATTGTGGTGAAATCCAGAAAGCAGGAAACCCTGATAAATGATCTCAAAGAGACGTTTGACAATCTTCGGGTTTACAAAATGATGCTCAACCCAGACAAATGTGTTTTTGGTGTTCCAGCAGGCAAATTCTTGGGTTTTCTTGTGTCTAACAGAGGTATTGAGGCAAATCCGGAAAAGATCAAAGCAATCACATCCTTGGCTAAACCGGCATGTATCAATGATGTTCAGCGTCTGGTGGGCCAGATTGCAGCCCTCAGCCGATTTATCAGCCGTTTGGGAGAGAAGGCGATTCCCTTGTATCAGATGTTGAAGAAAACAGATAAATTCATCTGGAGTGACGCCGCTGATATGGCATTCGAAGAGTTGAAGCGGCAGCTAGCTGAACCGCCAGTCCTCGCTGCTCCAATTGATAATGAACCTCTACTGTTGTACGTGGCTGCCAATGCCCGAGCGGTTAGTGTGGCGATTGTGGTTAAGCGTAAGGAGTCTGTGAAAGAAAATCTGGTTCAACGACCAGTTTATTATATCAGTGAAGTACTGATCGAATCAAAGCAAAGATATCCACATTGGCAGAAGCTAGTGTATGGAGTTTTCATGGCAAGTAGGAAACTCAAGCAATATTTTGAAGGCCATCCTATTATAGTGGTTAGTTCTGCTCCCTTGGGTGATATAATCCAGAATAGAGAGGCAACTGGCCGGGTTGCGAAGTGGGCAATCGAGCTCAGTCCCCATAGTTTGAAGTATACACCCCGAACAACCATCAAATCTCAGGCACTTGTGGACTTCATCAATGACTGGAGCGAGTTACAGGCACCAAAAGAAAAACCGGATAATACATACTGGACCATTCACTTTGATGGATCCAGGCAGCTGGAAGGCTCGGGGGCTGGAGTTGTCCTCACTTCCCCTCGAGGAGATAAGATTTGTTATGTTCTCCACTTAATGTTTCCTTGTACTAACAATGCAGCGGAGTACGAGGCCTTGCTCCATGGTCTTCGTGTAGCTAAGGAAATGAATTAAGTCGGTTTCGATGCTTTGGAGATTCTGATCTGGTGGCTCAGCAAGTTTGTGGTACTTGGGATTCTAAAGACCCGCTCATGGCGGCTTATAGGCACGAGGTGGATATTATAGCAGGTCACTTTAAGGGTTATCAGGTGGAGCACATCGACCGGCACAAGAATGAAGCAGCAGATGCTGTAAGCCGACTGGGATCTCAGCGTAAACCGGTACCACCTAATACCTTTCTAGATATCTTGCATAACCTGTCTGTCAAGTTGCCTACAGAGGAGGATTTAGCTGTTCCTGATCCGAAGGCCCAATTGGTAGCCGTTTTACATGCCACTCCGGATTGGACGGTTCCATATTTGGCATATCTGAACTGGGGCGAATTACCAGAAGACGAACTTTTCGCCAGGCAGATAGTCCGGCGGTCCAAGTCTATGGTTGTTCACAATGGCGAGTTGCACCGTTCTAGTGTTTCAGGCGTATTCCAACGTTGTGTTTCTCCTGAAGAAGGACAAGGGATTCTACGGGAAATCCATGAAGGGGATTGCAGTCACCATGCCAGCTCAAAGTCCTTGGTTGCTAAGGCTTTCCGACACGGGTTCTACTGGTTGACAGCTCATTCTGATGCGGAAGACTTGGTAAAGCGGTGTGACGCTTGTCAGAAATTTTCACGTCGTGCTCATGTTCCTGCTCAGGAGTTACGCATGATCCCCATCACTTGGCCGTTTGCTACTTGGGGGCTTGATATGGTTGGACCCTTTAAGCGTTCTAATGACAAGAAGACCCACCTGTTGGTGGCGGTTGACAAGTAAACCAAATGGGTTGAAGCGAAGCCCGTCAGTAAATGTGATGCAGCCATGGCGGTTCAATTTCTCAAAAAGATTATTTTCCGTTTCAGTTTCCCACATAGCATCATCACAGATAATGGCACGAACCTTTCTAAAGGTGAGATGGAGGAGTTCTGCCAACGAGAGCACATCCGGCTTGATGTAGCATTCGTGGCTCACCCCCAGTCCAATGGTCAAGCTGAGAGGGCGAATCAAGAAATCCTGAAGGGTATCAAGCCTTGACTCATGGTCCCTTTGAAGCGAACGCCGGGTTGTTGGGTGGAGGAATTACCATCTGTGTTATGGAGCATAAATACCACCCCAAACCGATCTACAGGATATACACCCTTTTTCCTGGTTTATGGGGCTGCGGCTGTCCTCCCAAGTGATATTCGTCACAACTCGCCCCGGGTCGCGAATTATGTTGAAGCGGATAATGAGCAAGCACGCCAAGAGGCGCTGGACCTGTTAGATGAGAAGCGAGACATGGCTTTGGCTTAGTCGGCAGTTTACCAGCACGACCTGCGGCGTTATCACGGCCGCCGGGTTAAGACAAGAACCTTTCAAGAAGGCGATTTGGTACTTCGGCTCATTCAAGACCAGACTGATATGCATAAGTTATCCCCACCTTGGGAAGGGCCTTTTGTGGTCAGCAAAAATCTGCACAACGGATCATACTACCTCATTGACGTTCGAGAAGACTCACGTAGCTCTGAGGAGGAGACCCGGCGGCCATGGAACATAGCTCTCCTATGGCCTTATTACACTTGAAGCCACAGGCTTTTCATATGTACATATTTCAACAATGTATATACTATGATTAATATAATAAACCGGCATCCTTGCTATCAAGCAGGGCCTCCGCCGTTGTTGTTTCTTCAAATATCTGTTAACATGGGGGCTTCCTGTTCAAACATAGGTGTATTCACCAAAGAGAACATAGCGTTACTACCCTCCTGATGCAGCTATCATGTCACAACAAAGCTTGGGAGCTTCACACCCAAGGGGCCAAAGAGAGTCTTGTTGCTACGCACAACTCAAACATAGGCACCCATTGAGCACAGCTCACAAAGTTACTTGGGGGCTCTTTGCGTCAAATACCAAAGAGTTTGAAAGGACCCTTGTAGCTGGGTATCGACCCATGGCTTGGAATCCTGGTGTATCACCTAAAACCCTGGGTTAACCTGCCTTCATCAAGTAAGCCACTCCTATCCAGGTAATCCTGGCACGACCCGTCGAACGTTTGACAGTTACTCTCATTGAGACCCTGAACTTGTCAAAGTTAAAACAATGATTGGTTAGTTGGAGGGCCATCTTAAAAGGCTTTGCCAAAATGGTTTAACTCAGTGGCCTGGAAGCCCATGAAAAGCCTCGATTTGGGCCTGGCAGCCCTCGAAAAGCCTCGACTACAGTTTTTTGTTTGTTTTTTTTTGCCAAGTTTTTGTTTTTCATGAGGTCTATGTTAAACCGGAGTTTCTTAACCCGGCATGGCTTGTGGATCTTATGTTAAAGTATACAATTAAAGGTAATCCGGCATCCCTCAAAACCGGTCTGGCTTTGACACTTTGTCGCCAGCAATCGGCCGGTGTTCATCACAACCCGGTTTTATATCATATATGCCAACATGGCATGGTGGAAGTTGGGTTTTCACCTTTTCTTCAAATCACAATTGGTAAACCAACAGCAATGTTTTATATCACAGGTATGATTTATTATTGCTGCAACCGTAGTTGCTTACCAAGTTGTGTTGGGTATTTTGACCCGTCCGGTGGTAAACCGCCTGGACAGATTTTCCTTATGCAGGCACAGGGATTGCATAATATTGTAAAAATACATAAGCCAGTACTGAAATTCTCATGATAAATCAACGCAAAGTGTATTCCGCTGCACGAGGGCAATGGATCAAAGTATTTCCACTAGCTTATTACAAGGCGCTTGAAGGCCCAAAATATGGTATTTCCGGCAGAACAAGGTTTCTGGAGCATCACTCTAATTGCTGGATCAAGTCTCATTACCATGTTGATGCGAAGTTGATGGGTCATCTGGCGTCGGTTCAGCCTCTTCTTCCCCACCTAGAGGCTGGAAGTTTGTGGTGGTCCAGTCAATCCGGGTTAAGGGCTGAAAGATAGCTTCTTCACTGATAAGTTCTGACGGATCAATATCAGGGGCATAAGTGTGCTTACGGATTCCTGGAATAAGATTTTGCGCCTCCGGAATGACAGGGTTAGCCCGTTTGTTGTTGGCATCATAATAAGACCGGTGAACCGTCAAGTTAGCATCTTCTGCCAGCTGAGTCGCTAGAGGACGCATTTCCCTTGTCACTCTTTTAAGGGCTGCATCATCAAAATCTGCCCCGTTTTCTTGTGTGCCTGGAAAGCCTTTGGCAAGGTCAACCGGATCCAAGTCAGCTATCCATGCTTTGGCTCGGGTAATTGCCAACAAAGCGCCAGCCCTGGCAGCAGATCGCTTCACCTCTTCTACCTGTGCTGGTACCATGGATAGCCTTGTCAGAGTATCCTTGATCAGTGTTGGGGCCGGATTGTCATAGCAGGCTGCACAGATAACCCGTTGAGCACCGGTGTAAAGTTTTTCCAGAAGAGTATATGCTGCTTTCAGCTTCATCCGTACATCTGAGCCCAGATGAGTAATGCGGCTCCCTGCAACGGTTTCAGAATTTCATATTTCAACCGGCACCATACAACATGGGTATTTCAAATACTTTGCTAGGAGTACTTACCAAATACTATGGAGGTCATGGCGTTCACTTGGCACTTTAACCCAGAAAGCTCTTCTGCCACCGGTTTAAGTGCAGATTCGGCGTCTTCACCCGGTTTCAGCAATGTCCCCTTTTTAGTGTCCCAGTTGGCACGTTCCGTCTTGAATGCTTCTTTCAGTCGTTCTATGGAAGTTAAAGCGGCACGAAGTTCATCTTTGGCTTTGGAAGATTCTTCTTGCTGAGATTTGATAATTTCTTGAAGATCAGCAATCTACGTCCGTTGATGGTTTATGTCAGCCTGCCAAAATCAAGAGGAGCATTTCAATATTTTATCAAAAGTCCCAAGCATACAACTGGTTCTACACTTGGCACTTGGGGGCTAATGCGGATTAATTCTTTCTTACTGCTTATTCAAAGTCCCAAGGATTCATACAAGTTTCAATCCTGGCACTTGGGGGCTAATGCAGATTAATTCTTTCTTACTGCTTATTCAAAGTCCCAAGGATTCATACAAGTTTCAATCCTGGCACTTGGGGGCTAATGTGTGTTTGTTCAAAAAACTTAAAAGTCAACAATGTGCATCTTGTAAATTCAAAGTCCCGGTTTGTTTTTACAAATTAAACCGACCCTTGGGGGCTACAGGATACAAGGCAGTGAAAATACAAAGATAAGGAGGAAAATGTTTACTTCATAACGTTCCTTCATCAGATTTACCAAGTCAGCCTCATTATCTCGACTTGTATAAAGCCGGTTCAAGAAAATGGAATGAAGATCCTGGGCAGAAAGATTAGCATATTTTGACACATCAGTTTCCATCTTCCTCTTGCCCATTGAAATAAACTCATCCTTAGCGGTATGTTTTGCCAAGACAACTGGATCACCCGGAGTGGTATAAGCAGTGCCAGTAACAATAACATCATCGTCTTTGGCTGGGCTTGGCGGATTAGCACTTGACTTCAGTGGATCACTAGCCGGACTTGCAGGCATAGCATGTGGCCTTGAGGTATCCTCATGTATGGCCGTATCAGCTTCCGGCGGATTAGCATTGATAGTTGGCTCTGGCAGGGTCAAATCATCCATGAGATTATCGAGATTTTTATCAAGATCCTCAGGAGCTTTCTCCGGCTCAACTTCACAGGTAGGGGCGCGGGTCTTGGCCTTCTTACTCAAACGAGCTTGAGCACTAATATTAAAACAAAGATTAGCATGGTCAACTGAGTTATGAAAGAGAAGGGAAGACTACACACTTACCCAGGGATGGTTTTCAGCGGAGGCAGCTGAGTGGTTGATGAACCGCTAGACGAATTAGAAGATGCCTGATAATTTGAATCAGGTGAATTGAGAGGGCATCGGAAGAAACCTTTCAAAAGATAACGTTTTTCAGAAGAACAAGCAACCTCTGGATGACATTTCCGGTTTGGGGTATGAGGTAAACCGGACGAAGTGACCTGTTGACCAGTGCGCCGGGTTGAGCAACGCCCTTTGGTTTGCTGTGTCTTCAAAGAAAGTTTTTGATCCAAATGAGCAACAGGGTGAGAGCATTTCACTTTTCGAACTGCACGGCGAAATCGTTGAACCGGCACAAGTTCCGAGTCAGAAGAAAAACAAATTACCTCAACATGATCTGCATGGCTGGCCTCCGCATCATCCTGGAAATAATCATTGTCAGTAAAATATATGGATAGAAGTCAAGGGAGTCAAACTTTACCTCTTCAGCCGAGTCATTGACATCTTCTGGTGGTTCTGAAGACTCAGTAGTTTTCTTTTTGGCAGCTTTCTTGATGACCTTGGTCTTACTACGAGGAGCCTTAGCTACTTTGTCTTGAGTTTTCTTTTTCCAAAAAGAGCTACTGGCCTATGGGATTGCACAAAGGTATTATTATAGCAGTGTCAAAGCGGAGAAGGATAAGGAAAAGTACAAGGTTAAAATATTTACCCCTGGCGGTTTGTTGGAGGCGTAAAAAGGACGCAAACCAATTTGAGTACATACGGCGAGTGGTTCATCAAGTATTTTCTATACACTTTCACTGACTTCATCGTCCGTCAGTTCTATTGAATTGAACCGTTGAGGATCATTGGTGTTACCAGTGTGTTCGAACATCAATCCGGGCCGGCGGCTTAAAGGAAGAATGCACCATGAAATCCAGCAACGGACGAGATCAACACCAGTTAAACCGTTGGCAAGAAGAGCCCAAAGTTTGGCGAGTTGAGGTGCATAAGCTTGTCGATCTTTGGCAGGCAATCTCTAAGGTAAAGGGTGATCATTGCTGAGCCGGTGCGGACGGTAGCACGGCAAGGGATTCTCTTCAGCAGGGGCAGTATTCTGACAATAAAACCAGGTTTGGTTCCAGTCTTTTGGATGGCTGTGAAGTTTGGCGTGAGGAAAATCAACTTCTTTCCTCTTTTGGATTGTTTACACACCGCCAAGTTCAGTATTAGGTCCATCAGAAAATTCCATCCGGCGGTTTAAGTGAAAGAGATCTAGAAAGAGGTCAACAGTTGGTTCTTCTTGCAGATAAACCTCGCAGAATACTTGGAAATTGCATATGTTGGACACAGAATTTGGTCCAATATCTTGAGGATGAAGTTGGAGCCTGGCAAGAACATCCCGGAAATTTTTTGATCTGGGAGGACTGAAACCTCGAGCTAAATGTTGCAAGAATACAATCACTTCTCCATCTTGAGGTTCAGGGGGGCACTCAGGGCCAGGAACTTGCCAACGTAGGACATTTTTTGAAGCCAAAGTGTCGGTGGTGATATATTCATTGATTTGCGTTTCTGTGATCCGAGACGGAACCCAGTTGCAAGCAGCAAATTGTTTCGTCATCTTACAAAGTCTGTAAAAGGAAAATGGACGGTTTACAATTGGCGGTTCGTATGTGTTTGTCAAAATGTTAAACCGGCAATTCAAGGTATACGTATGAAGTGAACCGGGCATGGCTGTTCAAAGTCAAGATGGCGGTTTAAGAGAGGGCTAATGACATACGACAGATTATCAACACTAAAGGATAAACCGCCTTTTGGAGGCAGAACCCCAAGCTGGAAATTTGTTAAGTGTGGAACAAACAGGTTTCACAAGTTGCAATTATTATTTTGGATCAAACGATCGCTCTGGAAGGAAAAATTTCTAGACCTAAAACAGTGTAGAGAAGTTCATACACTCAAAGAGGGCTTCCAAACAATGGAAATGACATCTATTTTTATGCAAGATAAGCGCAAACAATTCCTGCAGCAGTTCTACGTTGTTTTACAATCTAAACAGGGTATTGGAGGTGAAAACTAACAAGGGTTTGCATCGGGCGGCGATGACCGCCAACGAACTCAACAAAAAGTTCAAATGCAGATCTGAGAAGGGGAAGGAGAAGAACTCACGGATGTGGACGAGCTACGGAGGTTCGCTGTCGATTTCTGGTCAGAGTCAGGTCGATGCAGTGGCCTGAGTCGGTGCGGACTGGAAGATCAACGGCGGCGGCGGCGGCGATACTTGAGGTCTTCGAGTCGCGAGAAGCAAGACGATGCGGTTTGGAAAGGGAGAAGATGGAAGGCGCCTCGATTTTATTTATAAGGAAGTGGGATAAATCAGCAGGCGCGAAAATCAAGGAATCGGAGGCGGCAAAAGAGGATGCAGCTGTCGCCTCGATCTTCGGGAATTAATTAAAGAGAAGGGAATCTTTATAAAACTTTTTTATACAGGAATGACGTCACAATGATTTACTACAGTAACAGAAGATGACGTCATGGCGATTCATCAAAGTTCACAGGGAGAAGACAATATGGCGGTTTACGAGAATTGCCGGAAGTTCAAGGATTGAAGACTGACATGAACAGGTTCAAATCAATCTGGGGTCTAATGTTGAGGATATAACCACTGAGGGTAAACCGCCTAGGAGGGGCCGGTTCACCTTCAGTTATACTTAAGCCCAAGGAAACCCGGAAGATGGCGCTTTATGGATGAAGCTTAGAGGCCCAAAGCCCATAGGCGGTTTAGGGCCCATGATAGTAAACCGCTATGATTGTATAAACTTGCATTGTAAGATAAGAAAGAAGAGACCGAGGCGGACACTTGTATGAGCCAGCCTCGGGACTCTGTAGACCGGCTGGGATCCTCCTGAATATATAAAGGGGTGACCCGGCGGTGGTTCAGGGACAGAAAAACAACAACTCGAAGCCAGACAAAGCGGATTCGCTCCTTGGTCTTCGAAACCCCAGCAATATCAATCACAACTAGACGTAGGCTTTTACCTTCATCGAAGGGGCCAAACTAGTATAAACTCCCGTGTCCCTTTGTCCGGTTTAACCCCTTCAAGCTAACCCGTAGTGATGGCTCCACGACTAAGTCCTTCCATGAGGACATCTGCCGTGACAATTCCACGACACTTGATATCTTTTATAATGGACTAACCGATGCTACTAGAGATTACCTGGATAGTTGTGTTGGTTCTGCTTTCAGGGAAAGAACACCGGATGAAGCTGAAATTCTATTGAATAATATGTTGACAAATGAAAATAATTGGACACCTCCGGAGCCAATTCCTGAGCCTATTCCTAAACCAACTCCGAAGAAGAGGGGTATTCTATTTCTCAGTCCTGAAGACATGCAAGAGGCAAAGAAATCTATGAAAGAAAAAGGTATTAAAGCTGAAGATGTTAAGAATTTACCTCCTATTGAAGAAATACATGGTCTTAATTTACCGCCTGTTGAAGAAACATATAATCTTAATCCTTTACCTATTGAAGAAACTCATGGTCTTGATAACCCGACACAAGTAGTTAAGGTAAATTCTCTCCACAGATATGATAAAGCTGAAATCCCATTTACTAAATTTGCTAGCCCATGCTTAGATGAGTTTGATAAATTTATGGCTAAGCAAGAAGACTTTAATGCTTATTTTGGTAGACAATTGAAATACAATTCAAATATGCTTGAACACTTGGGTGATTATATGGTTAATGTTAAAGGTGAACTTAAACTCAATAGTAAACATGCTTCTATGGTTACCACTCAAGTAGAACAAGTACTTAAAGCTCAAAATGATTTGCTCAATTAATTGAATAGTAAAGATAATGATAATGCTGTTAGAGTGGCTACTAGAACTAGTAGAATGACTCAGGAACCTTTGTATCCTGAAGGCCACCCTAAGAGAATTGAGCAAGATTCTCAGAGAAATAATATAGATGTACCTAGTTCTTCTAAAAAGAAGAAAAAGAAAAATGATAGGGTTGTGCATGCTTCTAGTGAACCTATTACTGAAACACCCGAGAATCCAAATGATATTTCTATTTCTGATGCTGAAACTCAATCTGGTAATGAACCTGAAAGTAGTGGTAATGCTAATGATAATTTTCATGATGATACCCAACCTAGTAATGATAATGATATAGAAATTGAACCTGCTATTGATCTTGATAACCCACAATCAAAGAATCAACGTTATGATAAGAAAGACTTTGTTGCTAGGAAACATGGTAAAGAAAGAGAACCATGGGTTCAGAAACCCATGTCTTTTCCTCCCAAACCATCCAAGAAAAAGGATGATGAGGATTTTGAGCGCTTTGCTGAAATGATTAGACCTATCTTTTTGCGTATGCGATTAACTGATATGCTCAAAACCAATCCTTATGCTAAGTACATGAAAGATATTATTACAAATAAAAGAAAGATACCAAAAGCTGAAATTTCCACCATGCTTGCTAATTATACTTTTAAGGGTGGAATACCAAAGAAACTTGGAGATCCATGAGTACCCACTAGACCATGCTCCATTAAAAGAAACTATGTTAAAACTGCTTTATGTGATCTTGGAGCCGATGTTAGTGTTATGCCTCTCTCTTTATATCATAGAATTGATTTGAATAAGTTGACACCTGCTAAAATATCTTTGCAAATGGCTGATAAATCAACTGCTATACCTGTTGGTATTTGTGAGGATGTGCCTGTTGTAGTTGCAAACGTTACTATTTTAACGCACTTTGTTATTCTTGATATTCCCGAGGACGATAGTATGTCTATTATTCTTGGAAGACCCTTTTTTAATACTGCAGGGGATGTTATTGATTGCACTAAAGGCAATGTCACTTTTCATGTTAATGGTAATGAGCATACGGTACACTTTCGGAGGAAACAACCTCAAGTTCACAGTATCAATTCTATTGGAAAAATTCCATCGATTATATTTGGAGGTTTTGAATTTCCTCTTCCTACTGTCAAGAAGAAATATGATATTCTGGTTATTGGGGATGTGCATATCCCTATTGAGGTAACATAGTGTTATTCGAAATTTCTCCGGTTCCATGTTATTTGGAATGAGTTCGTTAACAAGACTTGATCAACCTTGTTAGTGGATTCCTTTTGATGATCATGAGATGGATGAAACTAGAAGGCACAACCTTCTGTACCCTCCTTTTACTTTCTATTAGTTATATTAAATAAAAAAAATATTTTTCTGTCTGTTATCTGATTATCCGTGCAATATAAAAATATCCCGAAAATAAAAGTTCTCCAAATGCCCTGAAATTTAAATATGATTTTTTCCAGAATATTTGAGAATATTTGGCACTGAGAACACAGCAGGGGGGCCAACCACCTGCCCACGAGGGTGGAGGGCGCGCCCTACCCCTTGGGCTCGCCCCCCTGCCTCGTGGGCCCATGGTGGCCCTCCTCCACTTATTCCTGCACCCACACACTTCATCTTCCTCCCACAAACACGAATATCCAGCTCAAGCACGAGTTCTATCTCATCTTGCTGTCATTTTCGATCTGCTTGCTCAAAGCACCTCTCACAAAACTACTTGGGGAGATTGTTCCTTGGTATGTGACTCCTCCATTGGTCCAATTAGTTTTTGTTCTAGTGCTTTATTCATTGCAAATTTTTGTTGCTTAGGTGACCATGTTCTTGAGCTTGCATGTCAAATTTATATGGTCAAAAGTAGTTTTGATGCATGATATAGGCCCTAGGTACTTGTAGGAGTAGTTGCTATCAATTTTATTGAGCTTGGTTTACTTTTATTTTGAAGTTACTAAAAAAATTCAGAATTTTTCAGAGGAAGAAATATGCTTAGGAAAATGTTCCAAGGTGGTTCTTCAAGGAAGCAAGGACTCAGGCTTGCAATGCATGATGCTGATGAAGAGCCACCAAGAGACGCTCCAGTGCGTCCTTATGAATGGCCTTCTGAGAACTTTATGGATCGAGCGAGAATTAAGGAAGAATTCAATGCATATTTGCGTAACGCTGATCTTGTGAGCTTCGAGGAAGAGAAGTGCAGCCAGTATCACAACCTCACGAGTACCTTTGTGAGGAGGTTTGAATTTTCAACTTCACGTAATTCTCCAACTGTCCTGTTTGATCTTTATGATAAATCTTACACCATGGACTTAGAGGATTTTACCACTGCTTGCAAACTTCCACAATGGGGTAGTATAAGGGATCCTCGCAAATCTGAATTTAGAGATTTTCTTGCTAGCATAACTGTGGGAGAATCTAGAGATATTACACAAGCTACCATAGGGAGAATTCACTTTCCAGCTATACATTATTTTGCTCTCTTTATAGGTAGATGCATTAATGGTAAAGATGAGGCATGTCACATGTGTGTCCCGATCTCAGTATTCTTAGGAGTGCTGTGTTAGGAGACAAATCATATAATTTGGGAGCCATTGTTGCACGTAGGTTGCATCTTAATAGACTTAATGGAGATTTCTTTGGTGGAATTTATGCAACCCATATAGCTAATTTTCTTGGTATAGCCATACGCGAAGATGATATTGAATTACCTCCTGCTTATCTAGATTTTAGTGCTATGGTTCACCACCAGTTTGTCGAGAGGAACGAATCACCTCTCCAATATCTACTAATCTTTGACAGAAGCCATGTTGTCTGTATTACTCTCCCTACCCCTGCCTTCTTTGATTATCAGGCAAGAGGAGGATTTACTATTACTAGAGAGGAGGCAGATGAGTACGAGAGGAGAGAGGAGGCCGCTCGTCACCATGCTGCAGCTCAGCAGGCGATAGCTGCTGCATCGCAATATGACCCCAACTACTATTATGGATATCCGCCAGGCCAGCCGTGGCCATAGACTAACTTAGGCCAAAAGCCTAAGCTTGGGGGAGTACGTATTTCCCACCGAAATTACATTTATGTTCACACACTCATTGCTAGATGTCGGTGCTCATACTTTTTCATTGTATCATCCATGCTAGTTTATTTTCCTTTTTATGGTTTATTCTTGTGTGTTTAATATACCTTAAGAAAAACCAAAAAATTAGTTGTAGCTTTTAATCCATTTAATTTCCATGCTTGTAGTAGTAATTAAAAAGAAAACCCAAAAAGATTTCCTATTCTTCTTTTTGCTTGTTGGGAGCTTTCCCGTGTAAATAGTTTTATTTCTTTGGGGGTCGATAGGAGAAGACCATAATTAAATTGTTGAAGTGGCTCTTATATGCATTATTGTTTATCTGACGAAAGAACCCATATTGTCTTGTCTTCTCCTGTTTATTGAATGCCTACAGATTCCAGCTTAGTCTAATGCACGTGCACTATTATTATTATTCACATCGTTCGGTCGTGCAAGTGGAAGGAAATTATGATGATATATGACGGACTGGCTGAGATAAGAAAAGCTGGTATGGACTCGACCTCTTTTGTTTTTGTAAATATGATTAGTTCATCGTTCCTGATTCAGCCTATTATGAATAAACATGTTTGCAATGACAACTAGAGATCATAGTTTCTTGTGCCATGCTTGATTAGCTATGAGTTATAATGGTTTACCTTGCGTGCCAACATGCTATTAAAATGGTTATGATGTGGTATGATAGGGTGGTATCCTCCCCTGAATGATTTAAGTGACTTGACTTGGCGCATGTTCACGCATGTAGTTGAAACAAAATCAACATAGCCTTCATGATATTTATGTTCATGGTGGATTATATCCTACTCATGCTTGCATTCGGTGTTGATTAATTTTAATGCATGTTCATGACTGTTGTTGCTCTCTAGCTGGTCGCTTCCCAGTCTTTTGCTAGCCTTCACCTGTACTAAGCCGGAATACTGCTTGTGCATCCAATCCCTTAAACCCCAAAGTTATTCCACATGAGTCCACCATACCTACCTATATACGGTATCTACCTGTCGTTCCAAGTAAATTTGTATGTGCTAAACTCTAAACCTTCAAATAAATATCCTGTTTTGTATGCTCGAATAGCTCATGTATCAACTAGGGTTGTCTGTATCTTCCATGTTAGGAGGGTTATTCTCAAGAGGAGTGGACTCCGCTCCTCACTCACGAGATAAATGGCTGGTCACCGGGATGCCCAGCCCCATGCTTTATGCAAACTAAATCAAAATAATTGCAAACAAAACTCCCCCTGGGACTCTTGTTAGTTGGAGGCACTCGTTGTTTCGAGCAAGCCATGGATTGATGCTTGTTGGTGGAAGGGGGAGTATAAACTTTACCATTCTGTTTGGGAACCGCCTATAATGTGTGTAGCATGGAAGATATTGTCAACTCTTGGTTGTTATGTTGACAATGAAAGTATACCGCTCAAAATATTATTCACCTCTGTTTCAAAACCGAGCTCTGGCACCTCTACAAATCCCTGCTTCCCTCTGCGAAGGGCCTATCTATTTAATTTTATGCTGAGTCATCATCATCTTATTAAAAAGCACCAATTGGAGAGCACCGCTGTCATTTGCATTCATTACTGTTAGTTTACATTGAGTATGAGTTGACTGGATCTCTTTTACCATGAATTACAATGTCTAGTCAGTCCTTGGTCTTTAAAGGTGCTCTGCATTTATGTTTTGCGGTCTCAGAAAGGGCTAGCGAGATACCAATTTGTTATATCATATTATGATTGTTTTCAGAAAGTGTTGTCATCCGAGATTTATTATTATTGCTCGCAAGTTGATTATGCTATTGATATGAGTAAACTTGAGAACTATGCGTTATTGCAAATGTGGTTAGTTATAATCCTGGCTGAAAACTTGCATGCTGGCTTTACATATTTACAACAACAAGAGCAAACAGAGTTTGTAAAAGGTTTTCTTTATCACTTTCAATTTGTCAACTGAATTGCTTGATGACAAGCAAAAGTTTAAGCTTGGGGGAGTTGATACGTCTCCAACGTATCTACTTTTCCAAAAACTTTTGCCCTTGTTTTGGCCTCTAACTTGCATGATTTGAATGGAACTAACCCGGACTGAAGCTGTTTTCAGCAGAATTACCATGGTGTTATTTATGTGCAGGAGCAAACGTTCTCAGAATAACCTGAAACTTCACGGAGCCACTTTTTCAGAAAATAAGAAAAATACCTGCAATAGATGGAGGCCAGGAGGCCCACCACCTCTCCACGAGGGTGGGGGGCGCGCCTGCCCCCCTAGGGCGCCCCTACCTCGTGGGCCCCCTGTTGCCTCTCCAACTCCAACTCCACCTCCATATATTGAGTTTCGGGGAGAAAAAAATAAGAGAGAAGAAATCATCGCGTTTTACGATACGGAGCCGCCGCCAAGCCCTAAAACCTCTCAGGAGCGCTAATCTCGAGTCCGTTCGGGGCTCCGAAGAGGGGAATCCGTCGCCATCGTCATCATCAACCATCCTCCATCACCAATTTCATGATGCTCACCACCGTGCGTGAGTAATTCCATCATAGGCTTGCTGGACAATGATGGGTTGGATGGGATCTATCATGTAATCGAGTTAGTTTTGTTAGGGTTTGATCCCTAGTGTCCACTATGTTCTGAGATTGATGTTGCTATGACTTTGCTATGCTTAATGCTTGTCACTAGGGCCCGAGTACCATGATTTCAGATATGAACCTATTATGTTTTCATCAATATATGAGTGTTCTTGATCCTATCTTGCAAGTCCATAGTCACCTATTATGTGTTATGATCCGTTAACCCCGAGTGACAATAATCGGGATACTTACCGGTGACGACCGTAGTTTGAGGAGTTCATGTATTCACTACGTGTTAATGCTTTGTTCCGGTACTCTATTAAAAGGAGGCCTTAATATCCCTTAGTTTCCGTAAGGACCCCGCTGCCACGGGAGGGTAGGACAAAAGATGCCATGCAAGTTCTTTTCCATAAGCATGTATGACTATATTTGGAATACATGCCTACATTATATCAATGAACTGGAGCTAGTTCTATGTCACCCTAGGTTATGACTGTTACATGATGAACCGCATCCGGCATAATTTTCCATCACCGATCCATTGCCTACAAGCTTTCCACATATTGTTCTTCGCTTATTTACTTTCCCGTTGCTATTGCTGTCATCACTACAAAATACCAAAAACATTGCTTTTACTACGGTTACCTTTTTCTACCGTTACCACTACTATCATATTACTTTGCTACTAAATACTTTGCTGGAGATATTAAGTTTCCAGGTGTGGTTGAATTGACAACTCAGCTGCTAATACTTGAGAATATTCTTTGGCTCCCCTTGTGTCGAATCAACAAATTTGGGTTGAATACTCTACCCTCGAAAACTGTTGCGATCCCCTATACATGTGGGTTATCAACGGAGGAGGTGATCGAGCACGCCGAACCGGTCGAGATTGAGTACAGTGGGTTGTGCCTACTCGCTGCTGAGGAACCCGGCAATGTCGACGACGCACTCGCTGAAGGGTGCTGGAGAAAGGCGATGGAAGAGGAGATGGGTGCTATCCGCGACAACGACACTTGGGAGCTGACTGAGCTGCCTGCTGGACACCGGGACATCAGACTAAAATGGGTGTTCAAGATCAAGAAAGATCCTCAAGGTAATGTGATCAAGCACAAAGCTCGTTTGGTTGCTAAGGGATATGCACAGAGAGAGGGCATCGATTTTGAGGAGGTGTTCGCGCCGGTGCCGCGGATGGAGACTATGCGGGTGCTCGTCGCGCTCGCCACGCACCATGGCTAGTACGTTCACCACATGGACGTGAAGTCGGCCTTCCTCAATGGAGATTTAGCCGAGGAAGTGTACGTGCGGCAGCCGGAGGGCTTCGTCGATGCCAACAATGTGCAAGCTGTTCTGAAGTTGCGCAAGGCGCTGTTTGGGCTGTGGCAGGTGCCGAGGGCCTAGAACATCAAGCTGGACAGTGCGCTCGCGGCTCTCGGCTTCGAGCGGAGTCAGCTTGAGCATGTTGTGTACAAGCGCGGGAGTGGCGACACCCTCCTGCTTGTGGGGGTGTATGTGGATGATCTTATCATCACGGGCGCCAATGCCGGTGAGATTGCAGAGTTCAAGGCGGAGATGCAGCGCACTTTCAGCATGAGTGACCTCGGCCCCCTGAGTTACTACCTCGAGATCGAGGTCGAGTAGAAGGGAGACACCATCACACTTTGCTAGAGCAGCTATGCCCGCAAGATTCTCGAGCAGACAGGGATGACAGGCTGCAAGCTATGCTCGACGCCGATGGAAAATCGCTTGCGGCTGTCGAAGAGCGACGGGAGTCTGGCTGTGGATGCGACCTACTACAGGAGCGTGGTAGGCAGTTTGCATTACCTAGCAAACACTCGAGCTGACATTGCCTACGCGGTTGGGATTGTCAGCCGCTACATGGAGGCGCCGATAGAGCAGCATATGGCCGCAGTGAGGCATCTTCTGCGCTACATCAGTGGCACAATTCATCATGGATGCAAGTACCAGCGAGGAAGAGGGGCTGAGCCGAACCTTGTGGGGGTACAGTGACAACGATCATGGCGGTGACCTTGATGACCGCAAGAGTGCAAGCGGGTCAGTGTTCTTCCTTGGACGAAATTTGATCACCTGGGCGTCATAGAAACAGAAGATCATCGCCATGTCCTCCTGTGAGGCGGAGTACGCGGCGGCGGCTGCAGCAGCTATGCAAGTAGTGTGGCTGAGCAGGCTGATCGCTGATATTCAAGGCACTGAAGAGAAGAGTGTCAAGCTGCTGGTGGACAACAAGTCGGCGATCGCTTTGAGCAAGAATCCGGTGCATCATGATTGCAGCAAGCACATTGACTTGAGGTATCATTTCATCCGTGACTGTGTTGAGACTAGCAAGATTGACATCGAGTATGTGGGCACTGAAGATCAGCTTGTGGATGTGCTCACCAAGTCCTTGGGCAGAGTTCAGTTCATGGAGCTGAAGAAGAGGATTGGCGTCGAGGAGGTGCAGCTTAGACGACACAAGGGGGTGATTTGTTAGGTTTTTACGTGAGTCGTTTAAGTCCAGGGTTTAGCCTAGTTTTTCTTTCTGTTATTTCATGTGCGTGACAACCCTGCGCGGTGTCACAACTTGGACGTTGTTTTTCCTTTGCGTAGAGGTGTAAGGCCGAGTCATGCGGTGAGCACGACGGGCTGGTAGTGACGTGCGCACTCTTGATCCGTCAGACGTGGGATGGCACGTTTGTAGCGATGGAAGCGAGCAGTGCGGGCACGATCGTTACACAAGGAATAAGAAGAGAAAAATAGAAAAGGCAGCAAGTTAGTTGGCAGCGTAAAAACCATTTCGTGCTTCTCTGAACTCTAGCTGAACCTCATCGGCAGATCAAATAGAGAGAGAGTTGCCCAATGGCAATGACAACAACAGCGGGTTCCTGAGGAGGAGTTCTGAGCTGGCGCCGCCATCATCGTCATCAGCACGGACGACGCGACAGAGGAGCCACCGGTCGAAGGCCTCCCAGGAGCTGGCCTGGACGGGGAGGCTGTGGCGGGCGCCGTCGGGAAAGCCCATGAAGACGCACTTGAGTGAAGTGGTGAGCCACGGGAGCGCCGGAGGGAGGAGCCGCCAATGCTGCTGGGCCGCGAGGCGCCACTGCCAGCAGACGGAGCGGAAGCAGGCGCAGTCGGACATGGACGGCCCGCGGCCAAGGATGGCGTCGCAGATCTCCGATGGGAGGTCTGACCAGCCACACGACGCAGCGGGGGTGCGCATCCGTTTGTTCGGCCTCGTGTCCTCCATTGCGCACTGTCAACACGACAACACGAGTAAATAGCATAAAACTACTAGTTTACAGACTAGGGTTCCAAAAAACTACCACTTTTAAATTTTTCTCAGAAAGCTACCAAACGAGCGGTCGGCTGTTTCAAAAAACCCAAAATGCCCATGACTAGCGATTTAACCATTTCCCTGACAGATTGGGCCCACCTGTCAGCCCACGTGGCCACGCGCGCTCACGGCGCCGCCGTTGACGGCCGTTAGCCAGTGCGGTCCGGTCAGAACCAAAGCCGCCGGTCGATCGAACTCGCTCTCCCTCTCACTCCCACTCCCCCCCGCCGCAGTGACCTAGGTTGGCGATGGCGGCGCCGCAGCGAAATGCCTTCGGCGGCGAGCTTTTGAGCCAAGGCATCACCGGCGAGGAGGGCGGTGGACATTCAGCGGTTCAGGCATGGCTAGGCAGCTCGAGCTTCCCAGCGCAGCGGTCGCCACGGCCATCACCGCCCGAGGCTCAGGTGGATCGAGAGAGCTCAGATCCGGAAGTCTGCGCTGCTAGGGCAGTGGCCAAGTGCATCCACGCGGATCCAGATGGCGGCCACAGGTGGGCGTCCGCGTTTGGTGGAGTGAGGTAAGAAATTTCAGTACCAGTTACAGTTTTAGTTGAGATTTTAAAATTAGGGTTAGAAGATGATAGTTTTGGTTAGGAAAAAAGTACTTTATTTAGGGTTAGAAGATAGTGCAGTATTGGGAATGAGCAGTGTAATTGTTTGTTGGCATGCTTCTGCATTTTAGTAATGTTCAATGCATTTGGTCATTGTTTTAAGCTTCAGTTACTTGAAAAATAAATGTTTGTCAATTAAATCTCCTACAGCTTAGATGAAGAGATTTGGGACATGAGGCTACATTCCCAAGAAACAGATGATATGGAGAGAAAGTATTCAGTTTCTTCAGATATCAGTTATCTGACCATATTAGCATTGGCCGAGTTGGAGGGGTATGGAATGGAGGCTTTTCTGACTTATGTAAAGGAAGGGGGAAAGGGCTTGGAGGGGGTGGAGGTCCTGGATAGTGAGGAGGCATTAGAGGAAATGCTTGACTTATTTGTTGATAAGAAGATCCTGAACATCACTGTCAGAAAGCCTACTGATCCAAGCCCAGCAGATGTTAATATGGATCACAGCTTGCTTGAGGAACAGACTCCCATTAGTAATGTTGGTGAGCAAGTTGTTTATAGTGTTTCCCAACAAGGTGTCCTGTATCCACTCCAGAATGCAACTTTGGCACCAGAAATCCCTGAGGAGCCCTATCTTAACACATAACATAGTTGTAATTTCAACAAGGGGAAAAATGTTGTCGAAGAACAAGAAGATGTAGAAGTAGAACATGAGGAAGATGAAGATGAAGATGAAGATGAGATGGACAAATCTTCTTCAGATTTTGAGTTTTTTAGGGGTGATTACAAAGGGCAGACAATATCATACAAGACTTGGTGTAGGGGTGAAGATGAGTCTGGCACAGGGACAAGCCATAAGCCTAGGGAAGAGGAAGATACTACAGATCACTATTGTAGAGCAAACTCAGAACCATCAAAGTTTTGGGAGGAAGACCAAATCCTTTCTGAACATGAAGAACCCTCAGTTGTACCAAAGAAAGGAGCAAAGAAGCTTAAGCCTGTCAGAAAACCAGGCCCAACTAGCAAGTCACACAGTGAGCCTCAACACATCAAGTTTAAAGAGTTTGTGCCTGAACCTGATGACTACTGCTTTCCAGGTGATTTTGGCCTTAGTGATTAAGAAGAAGTTTCAAGGTTGCCTTCTGGTAGGAAGAGAAGGTTGAAGAAGAGGAAGGAGAGGAGGTGGTATGATCCATCAATCCCTGATGCACATGAGCAGTTTGCATTGCATTTGTGCTTCCTAAATATTGTGGAGTTCAGAGAAGCACTAAGAAATTTCCATGTCAGGACACTTAGGAATTTTGAGTATCACAGGAATGAACCAACTAGGGTTATTGCTTGGTGCTCTGATAGAAAGCAAGGTTGTCAGTTTTACATAGTGGCCTCTAGAATAGCTAATGAGTCAACTTTCAGCATCAAGAAGATGAATTTGGATCACACTTGTGGAGCAAGTGGAGAGAGCACCAAGGTTACAGTCAATTGGGTTGTGAAGGTTTGTGAGGATACCATTAGATCAAACCCTGGAGCTGGTGTTGAGACAATTCTATCGTACACAAATAAAACATTTGGTGTTCATGTGCCTAAAAGCTTGGCATATAGGGCAAGAAAACAAGCATTTGAAGTTGTGCAAGGAGATCACAAACTCCAATATCACAGACTAAGGAACTATCTACAGCGTGTGCTAGATACTAATCCAAGCAGTAGATGCATAGTGACAACAAAAGAGGACCTAGAAAATCCAGCTCCTACCCTCAGGTTTCACTACATGTTCTACTGCCTTTTGCATGAAAAGAGGGATTTCTAAATGGATGCAGGCCATTCATAGGTACATGATCCTTACACATATATCTAAGATGGTTGCATTCATGTTATTTACAACTAATGTGATCATATTTTCAGGTTTAGATGGTTGCTTCATCAAGCTCAGCACTGGACAACAGATATTGGCAGCTACTGGCAGGGATGGGAACAACAACATCTTCCCCATTGCATTTGGTGTTGTTGACAAGGAAGAGACAGATAGCTGGACATGGTTTCTCACACAGCTGAGAACTGTTATTGGAAGTGGGAACAAGTTTGGCAAGTACACAATTATGTCTGACAGGCAAAAGGTATGTGCTCCACTACTCTTGACCACCGCACTTTAAACTTACCATCATACTTAGCCATCATTCTAAGCCATCATAATTAACAGGGATTGTTGAATGCAATCAATGATGTATTTCCTGACTCCCCCCAAAGGTTTTGCCTTAGACATATATATGCCAACTTCCAATCTGCTGGTTTTAGAGGAAGGAACTCAAGAAACACTTAGATCAGGCTGCCTATTCCTTCACTAAGAATGGTCATGAAAAAGGGATGGAAAATTTGAAGAAAGAAAGTTTTGATGCTTGGCAGTGGTTGTCACAGATACCAGACCATACATGGGCAAGATATAAAATGGATACTGTTGCAAAACTGACCTGGTTGTTAACAACCTCGGTGAAGTTTTCAACATGATGATATTGGATGTTAGGAACAAGCCAATCAGGACTATGCTGGAGGGCATAAGAGAAAAGTTGATGATCAAATTTCAGAAAATCAGAGAGAAAACAGAGTCATGCAGATGGGAGATCACACCAACCTACTCAGAAATTTTACAAGAAGGCAAGAAGTGGGCTAAGTATTGTGATGCATACATGGCAGGTCCAGGCATCTAGCAAATGACTAGTAGCTCTGAGAGCACATATTGTGTTAACTTGAACAACCATACCTGTGACTGTAGGAGGTGGGACATGACAGTTGTGCCTTTTCAGTCATTCCATTGCTGCAATGCAGGAAGTGAAGCTACATCCTGAAGACTCTGTCAATGCTTTCTTCAAAAGACCATGTACTATGAAACATACAAGCATATAATTTTCCCAGTTCCAGGTCCTGGCCACTGGCCTCATACACCTAGAGATGACATATCTCCACCAATGTTCAAAGAAAAGAAGGGCAAAAAGCAAACTGCCAGGAGGAAAGGTGTATTTGAGGTGCCAGCAAAAAGGACACCTCAAGAATTGGTACTATCACATGTAGCAATTGCAAGAAGAAGGGCCATAGGTTCAACAATTGTGGTGACCCTTTGAAGCCTAAGTTTCAGATGAGGATGAACAGGCATCATGTCATTTGAGGCCATGTTTCATTTCAGATCATTGTCTCATTTCATTGTTAAATTTCTTACAATGTTTCTTAATTGT
This sequence comes from Triticum dicoccoides, assembly GCF_002162155.2. Taxonomy (NCBI): domain Eukaryota; kingdom Viridiplantae; phylum Streptophyta; class Magnoliopsida; order Poales; family Poaceae; genus Triticum; species Triticum dicoccoides. Next base: position 60,846,557 of record NC_041390.1, on the reverse strand, counting down.
GTAGGAAAATAGAGCAAATTACTCTCAAGCTGCTTCTTCTATAGCTACAAATGCTTAGAGGCCTCCAAGAGTACCTGCTGCTACTGCACCTGAACCAAGACCAGCTACAGCAAGAGCTACAACTTCTGCACCTTCACCAGCTCCAGTTGCTACTTCTAGGGCAAAAAAGGGGTGCTTCAACTATTCTAGTAGCAAAAGCACAAGAACCACCAGCTAAGAGGAGCAGGACTAACACTTCTTCTCCTACTAAGAACACCAGATCATCTACTACTTCTCCAGGAAAGAACACCAGATCTTCAAGTGCCCAGAGAAGAACTTTCATTGCACCAAGGCAATCAACTTCAACTGTTGTCCAGGAGGGGTCAAAGAGGATCAGTTAGCCAAGTGGGAGGCTGAAAGACTACTTTTATGCAAGTGGTAACTAGCTTGTCTTGGTCTGAACTTGAGTTCATTTGGCATGGTTCTGTTTGTGTCAATAAACAAATATGGATGGATTTGGGTCTACTATGGTTTGTAATGACTATACTTTATTTTGTTTCAGAGATATTTAGTCAGTTGAACTACCATGGTTTGTAATAACTATTATTCAGTTAGTTCATTCAGACAGTCATTCCTGTGTTGATTCAGTCAGTGTATCTTCTGTCAGTTAATCTAGTCAGTACGTTTCAGATCCACTGCATACTTTCATTGAGAGTAGCATAAATACATAGATACATTGGTTCAGAGTAGCATCAAACACCAGTCATTACATAGAGTAGATCTTACATAGAACACCAGATCTTACATAGAACACCAAGATAGAAACATAGATAGATAGGTATATAGATGGATGGATGAGATGAGATTGACAGATCAGTCATAGCGCACGAAGAAACATACCCACTTGGCTCTATTAGCTGGGTGGGGATCCATGACTGCCCTCATCCTTGCCTAGCTAATGATATCCATGAATGTCCTTCCCCTGCCACCAGTGAAAACCAGCTCCAGTTCTTCATCATTACATTTCTCTAGTACCTTGTCGGAGAGTCGGCGGTTGAACTCCTGTTGCTGCTCATCCTGGGCCGCCTCTAGTGCCCTCTGCCCGCGCCTCCTCCTCCTCCTCCTCCTCCTCCTCCTCCTCCTCCTCCTCCTCCTCTGTGCTGCTACTGCTGCCCTAACCTCCATAGCCCCCTCCTCCTCTGTGACATCTCCCATGTCAGGATCCATCTCTAGGGTTTCTTTTGGGTGGCGGCTAGGCGTCTGGTGGAGTCACTGGGAAAGGGTGGGGGTGGGGGTGGGTTTATATTGACAGATGGATGAGGTTGGGTTTTAGTAGGCCTAGGGTTGCATTTGGTCAGAGACTAGTGGGCCACTAAGCCCAATTACCCACACAAATAATATATGTAGGCTAACAAATAACATAGAAAAGATAGAAGATCAATTTGAACACTTAATAGCATAGAAGATCCATTTCCACTACTTAGTAGCATAAGAGATCCATTTCCACTACTTAATAGCATAGGAGATCCATTACAACACTTAATAGCATAGGTGATCCATTACAACTCACTTAAGAACATAGGAAATAAGGTTCTTACATAGGAAACTAAAGTTCAAATGCATGGCCAAACACTAGGTCAACTTCACATTCCCCCAAAATGTACTCAAGGATGGCCTTGATTTGCTCTAACTTCTCCTTGCTACCATACCCATCTTTCAGCAGCTCAGCAACAACAACCTCAAGTTTGCCTTCTCCTTCTTAAGAACATCCCTATCAACTTCAACATCCTTCATAGCCTTCCTAGTGTTCTTGATGATATCAGCTTGGCTCTGCAAAATGCACCTCTGCTCTTTTGCAAGTTTGAGCTTTTCCATCTACAACTCCAACATAGCTTTCTCCTCTATCCCCTTCGTCTTCTTCTCAAGTTCTTCCTCCTCCACTTGTTTTTGGTACACCTTCCTGTCCACCCTACCATCCTGCCAATCAAACATCTTGGATACATCATCAACAAGCTTGGTGTACTCAATCCAAAGCTTGTCATTTTCAGTCTTAAGCTTGGCGAACTCCTTCTCAAACTTCTCCTTGTCAAGTACCCTTCCACGGTTCTACTCATGGAACATTTCCCATAGCTTGCACAAACATCTCTGAAGAACAGGAGGCCAAGGCCCATCAACCCACTCTACAACACCACAATTCACACCATTTTCCTGCATTTGTAAATGTGATAAGTTATTACAAGTGGACTAGTAGCTTATTTCAATTCCATGGTTAACTTGATAAACTTGAGATTTTCTAACAATGAATAACATAAATAAGATATGATAAGTTATTACAATGCCATGATTAAGTTTGTACATATGTGGCTATCATATCAAACAAACTGCTGCATCATATCAAACATCAGTGAACATCCTTAGCGGAATACTTAATTGGCATCTAACCTGGACTGGGCAGCCATAGAAACGCCTTCCTGTTATCGGCCCTTCAAAAGCAACACTCTTAATAGGCCTCATTTGGTGCAGAATGCACTTGGGATGAGCAAGCTCAAGTTGGCCACAAAAAAGGGGCTCTATAGTGGTGTCTGGGTTCCTCCTACAACCAAAATAACCAACAAACACTGATTTCAATCTGCACTCAATACCAGAATCAACTTGCACTATTCATTAAACTTGAACACTAAAAAATCCCCAAATCAGCATGAACCCTAACACTGTACATAGATGAACCCTAGGTTACCTCAATCCTGCAATCAAACCCCACCCTCACTAATCAAGAACAATATCACACAACAACAACAACACTACACTCAGCAAGATCCATGGTGGTAGCCTAGGCCTACTAGCACCTAACCCTAACCCTAACCCTAGGTGGCAAAGAACTTATCATAAGTCCCATGTCCATGCTGACAACCTGGCAATCCTCCTCCGAGCTCGTTTCCTCGTCGTTCCAGGAAGGCATTGCGACAAGGAGGTCGACGATGACCGGCCTCGAAGACGGCGAGCGGCGGCGAGCTCGTACTGGAGCAGGGGAGTGAGAGCAGGGGAGGGAGCGAGCAGGTGCGCCCGACTGACCAAGGGGTATATTTACCCCAGTTCCGACCGGGCCGATCGGCTAACTGCCATTAACTGCTGCGCCGTCCACGCGCCGGGCCATGTGGGCTGACACGCGGGCCCAATCTGTCAGGAAAACGGTTAAATCGCTAGTCACCGCGGGTTTGGGTTTTTTGAAACAGCCGACCGCTCGTTTGTTAGTTTTCTGAGAAAAATTAAAAAGTGGTAGTTTTTTGGAACCCTAGCCTGTAAACTAGTAGTTTTATGCTATTTACTCCAACAACCCGTACGTGCTATTATGGATCTATGAGAGCTCTGAAGTTCATACGGATCATCAGACGCCGCGGATCATCAATAATTTGAGGATCGGGACTGCTAGCTCTTTGAGGTGGAGAGAGTTTCCGAGTTCGCATAGGATGGGGTGTGTAGGTTGCGGCCGAGTCAGACTCCCGAATTCAGCGGCAACTTCAACGGACAACTTCAACGAGAGGCCAGTGCTAGGCCACGGGCGACCGGCGCCAGCACCAGGCTGGTCGCTCATGAACCGTTGGATTCAAATATAATCTATGTTCAGAATTACGTTGACCTAGCCATCCCTCCCGGTCTCGACTTGTTCCTCCTCTGGCACTACGTGCAGACCCCATGGTCACTAGTAGAAAAGGAAGCTTTAAAACCGGTTCGTAAGGGCCTTTAGTGCCGGTTCCATAACCAGCACTAAAGGGTGGGCACTAAAGCCCCCCCCCCTCTTTAGTACCGGTTCGGCACGAACCGGCGCTAAAGTGCCACCACGTGACGTGAGCTCGCACCGTGGTATGGGGGACCTTTAGTACCGGTTGGTGTTACCAACCGGTACTAAATGTATTTTTTAAAAAAAAATTGGATTTTTTTTATTTTCAATTTTCTGAATTGAATTATTTGATTATTTAGTCTCTAATCACCCATCTTAACTGCTCAAGTGTGGATCACTCATTCCAAATCGTCTAACTTTCCGACCGGGCACCCATCCTCTCACTCCCCCAGCCTGAGCACGCTTAACTTCGGAGTTCTATTCCCCCAACTTTCCAAGTCTGCACTTGTTGTTTTCCTGACAAATATAAGCTGTCAATCCTATTAACCCTCAGCAGTTTAGCTTGAGCATTAGGGCACACATTTCACCGTTTGAGTTTGAAACTATTATTCTAAAAACTGTAGTAACACTAATATTTTTTGAATAAGTTTGACCATAGTTTGACCATAGTTTGACCAGATTTGACCAAAATTCAAAAAATTGAAATAATTATTTAGTAACACTAATATTATTGAATAATTATGTAGTAACATTAATACTTCTTGAATAAGTAGTTTGACCATAGTTTGACCAAAATTAAAAAAAACTGATGCAGATTTGAGGATTCTAAAAAATTGCAAACAGGTCGTAGGCTGTCACCATTGGATGCGGATTTTCGTGTTAAATTTTTTGATATATTATACGTTTTTTCTGACATCGTATGCAAAAGTTATAGCTGTTTTACATTTTCCCTACACTTTTTGCAAAACATGTTCAAATTTAAGTTTTCAAATTTTCCTAACTAGTAGATGTAGTAATATAACTACCTCTCGAAGGATTTTATTTTCTGAAGTTTTTATCATTTTCTTTTGATTTTTTCAAAACTGAAATGGCGATACACCGGGGGGGGGGTAGAGTTTGAAAAATTGCCCTATAGTCCCGGTTTGTGTCTCCAACCGGGACTATAGGTCAGACCCCTTTAGTCCCGGTTCATGACACGAACCGGTACTAAAGGTTAGCCCTTTAATTAGTACCGGTTTGTATCATGAACCGGTACTAAAGGTGATCATGGGGCCCCGGCCTAACGCTAGCCTGCCACCACCCCTTTAGCACCGGTTCGTGGCACGAACCGGTACTAAAGGTTCAACACGAACCGGCATTAATGTATAGCCGTTCGAACCGGCACTAATGGTACCATTAGTACCGGGCCAAAAACAAACCGGGACTAATGTGTCTCACATTAGGTCCTTTTTCTACTAGTGGGTGAAGGGGAAATAAACCCCCTCCCCCGGCTCCAGCGGCACAAAGGTGTCTATCTCCATCGTTGTTTGCCCCTGCAACAGGCCATGGCTCGGTCGTGGTTGCTTGCAACTCCTGCTATGGACAGTCACATCCCCGCCACGCAGCCTCGGCCGCCAGCAATTGCAGCATCGGGAGCGCCGACTGGCCGCCGACCGGGTGTGCATCGCTCACATCATCGTCATCTACTGGTCATCACTTCCACCCTCCACCATTGTAGCAAAACAACTCACCTTTCGTAGCTTTTATGGTTGCCGGTCGTGGCAATCACGACACCACCCCCATCGTCGCCCTAGCTCATTGTCATCAATTGTAACATTTTTTTGCCAGTTCCAGCTTCTACCGTTGTTGGTTGTAGCCATCTCGGCACCACAGTTCATCGTAGCGACACCACCTCCTCATGGTTGTAGCAAAACAATCGGTCGGTTCCAGCATCTGATGGTGCCCACTGTAGCCCTAAAATTTGCCAGTTGTAGCTCCCCACGAGGCCGGTTCCAACACCGCCAATGAGCAGCTTGTAGAACCCGTAGTAGCCAGTTCCAACACCCGCGGTGGCCGGTACCAGCATCCTGTGCACCGGTTCCAACACCTCCAGGCGCCGGTCCGAACACCGCTGCCCGCCCATTGTAGCATCATGTAGGCCGCTACCAGGGGGTTCGTGCACATTTAGGAGGCCAGATTTACTAAGTCTGGTTGTAGATGTTCTAAGGAGGGGGCCATGAGGAAGACTATGAGGCCCTATCCCAAGATTATTTTTTGGGCTGGCTTAACCAGGGAACATTTTGCTGAGGAGGATGACAAATGTGAATGTTTTGCATGATCATTTGTGTTTTTCGTGGATGGAAAATTTCCTTTTTCCTTATGGAACACCCCGCATTCCAGATTACGGGGGACCAACCAAATTGCTGGGCACACGGAGTACATCGGACGGGAAGTTTGTTAGCTAGATTTGCTCGCTATCAGGAACTCCACACACCCCAGCCTTAGCCAACACATGCACTGGGAGATTACAGACCAGAGAGCAGTACATGGTTTTATACTCAAAGAAACCTAAATGCATGAGGTATTTTGCCTCGGGGAAGAGAAAACCAAGCGAACCCCGGTCCATGGCAGTGCTTGACAGCGCCTGGTGAAGACTCATACAGTCTGTTTCGAAGTAGACCCGTCCCATACCATGCACTTCCGCAACTTGGATGGCCTTCCATAGGCTTTAGTTTGAGCCTGAAGAGCGGTACCCTCGTTCAGCAATTTCCGCAGCAACGACCTCGCCGTTCCCATTAGGGAATGCATGGTGCTATTTTAGGAATGCCACCTAGGATAAATGATGAAAATAATGACATGGAAAGGAGAGAAATTATAAAAAAAGACTTATCTTCTCTTATTTAAGAAATGATTTTTTAGCACAATATGTCTCATCATGTTTTTAGGAATATCTAATTATTAAAGATAAGACTAAAAGATGACCCATTGTAGACATGTTTTTTTTGTCATCTCTAAATTACATGCAAGACTTAAGATAAAACTATCTTATCAACCATTGTATAAGACCCCACCCTCCTTATCCCGTGTCCGTAAGGAAAGATTGGTCGACATTGATTTTGATTATTTGGCAATTCTCTTGAGCACGGCATACCCGCCCAGTTCTTTTTTTTTTTTGCCAGGATTTACCGTGCTCTGAGAAGGAATTTGCCATCCTCGAGACAATGTAAATTACAAGTTCGCAAAAAGAAAATAGACAATGTAAATGAGAAACGTCCATTTTGCCATGCCTTCCCAGGAACGTCAGCACAACAGCGTCCCCATTTATTTATTTTCTCCCCTGAATCCGTCCCTGGCCAACTGTTGAGATAGTTTCCTTGTACGCGTCCGTTTCCAAAACAATTTCCATCCGCGCGTCTGCATGCACGCCATGAATGGATAAAAGCTAAGCAGACCTAAGCCTAAGCTAACTCCTCCTATTTCTCCGGCGGTCACGGGGCCGTCTTCCGGCCTCCCTGCACCGTTTCTCCACCTCCGCCTCAATTTGTCACCCACCCAAGAATAAACCGACCCGAAAACAGCCTGAGTGAATAATTAGGCAAGCACCAAAACTGAGGATATACCAGGAAATAGCTTTAGTATAGTTCCATCCAAGCAGAGGAGAGGGGCGGAGAGGGGATCGATCGATCGATCGCTCTCGCGGCCGGCGGCATGTCGCGGTTGGCGTCGGCGCTGCTTGCCCTGGCGACGGCGGCCGCGGTGGCGGTGGCGGTGGCGGCGCGGCCGGCGGTGGACGTGACCGCGACGGTGGCCTTCGGGGAGGGCTACACGCCGCTCTTCGGCTTCGACAACATCCTCCGCTCCGCCGACGACCGCACCGTCAGCCTCCTCCTCGACCGCACCACCGGTACGTACGTACGAGTGCGGTCATCCATCCATCCTCCGTCCTCCCCGGCCGGCCGGCCGGCCGTACGTTCGTGGCATGCGCGCGCATGGCGGCTTGGTTTCCTCCGTTAATTTCTGGGGCGTTTTTCTGTTTTTCATGCAACGTACGTCAGTTATCAGTTAATGGTAATTAAAATGGGCAGGGTCGGGGTTCATCTCGTCGGCCATGTACCAGCACGGCTTCTTCAGCGCGTCCATCAAGCTGCCGTCCGACTACACGGCGGGGGTGGTGGTGGCGTTCTACACGTCCAACGGCGACGTGTTCCCCAAGACGCACGACGAGCTGGACTTCGAGTTCCTGGGCAACATCCGGGGCAAGCCGTGGCGGATGCAGACCAACATGTACGGCAACGGCAGCGTCAGCCGGGGCCGGGAGGAGCGCTACGTGCTGCCCTTCGACCCCACCACCGAGTTCCACCGCTACTCCATCCTCTGGGCGCGCGACGCCGTCGTCTTCTACGTCGACGACGTGCCCGTGCGCCACCTGCGCCACGCCCGCGCCGGCCGCGACTTCCCGGCCAAGCCCATGTCGCTCTACGCCACCGTCTGGGACGCCTCCAACTGGGCCACCTCCGGCGGCCGCTACCGCGTAGACTACCACTACGGGCCCTTCGTCGCCTCCTTCACCGACCTCGCCCTCGCCGGTTGCCGCGCCTCCTCCCCCACGGAAGAAGGCTGCGCCGACGCGCTGGCCGCGTCCGACCCCGCCGTCATGACGCTCGCCAAGCAGCAGGCCATGCGCCAGTTCAGGGAGCGCAACATGGTCTACTCATACTGCTACGACACCAGGCGCTACCCCGTGCCCTTCCCGGAGTGCGACCTCGTCGAGTCGGAGCGGAGCAGGTTCAAGGACAGCGGCCACCGGCTCGCGCTCAGGCGCCGCCGCGTCGGCCGCCGGCCGCCCAACAAGGCCGACATGTAGCGTGCACGCACCTAGCAGCCATATCTTCTCTTCTCTTCTCTTGTGTTCATTAATTAGGGACGGAGATTTGGGTTGGTTGATTATGTATTACTCGGCGGAATTTGGCAGTAGCATCCGAAAGCGGAATTTGGGTGACACGTACGGTTACTCGGCGGGCACATTGCATGAAAACGTACGACGACCTACACGGTGTGCTCCCTTCCTTCCTCCTCTGCTTTGCTCTTCTCCCCCACCGGGGATGGGCTCCGTTTCAGGCGCCGTGGGGAAAAACGTACGTTCATTCTGGATTTTCTTTGAAAAGCTACGTCGGACTAACTTTTTAAAGGTGTGGCTAGGTTTCAGCTGACCAGGATTTAACCAAGTCTCAGTCAAGTGACTAATATATAAAAAGAAAAAAAAGCTAAAATGAAAATTTTGCAAAGATTTTCGCGCAAGATCGAACGAATGTAGTATTCACTGTGGATTGAGACTTCGGCGTAATTTTTTTTTGAAAGTTGAACTACATTATTGAAAGGTCAACACTGCTTTTGGGTGGCTAGCTTTCATCTAGATGGGAATTAAGTAAATCACATCTAGCTCGTACATCATTTCATTTGGCGCGAATATCTGTGTGAATTTTTTTAGATGTGACTTCATTGTTATAACCGTCGGAGTTTCCTTCTAAAAAGTTTTGGAAGCCTGGTTTTATTTTAAAAGGTCATGCTTGCAAACATACCACTGCTGAAATAGTTTTTCCCTAAATCAACATAGCATAATGATGCGAAAGCCCGTTGAGATCATCAAATGACATCTCCACCATCGCATCATCTTGAAGCCTAGTCTATTTTGGCTATCGTGCGGCCAAGCCTTCATATATTACGCTTGTGTTACATGTGTTTGACTCCAACACCTCACATAGTCTAATCAAGTTGTGGCCTTTTACAAATATATCGGATACCAATTCCAATAAACTTCATCTTAACGAACATGTCTTTGTCATCTTGAAGTTGTCAGCTTCACATGAACGCATGTGCCAGATTGGACTTGGGTCTTCCCTTGTTTCTCACGTCACTTGTATAAGTCATCTGGCAAGTCCTCGTAAGACTTTTTAGCCTCGACTGAACATATTGGCATGTCTCTCTTCTTCTCAACTCCGCCTTGTACATATTGTTCTTAGTCCGTGTTCCCTTCATCACGAGCTTTGGGCCAGTTCTTTTGGGCGATTCTACCAGAATCTAGAATCGCCCCCCTCTCCAGCTTCTCCCAGGATCACTACTTCATATATTTTTTACAATCCTAGCTAATTAGACCTTAACTAGATAGGATTGTAAAAAAATGAAGTGATGATTCTGGGAGAAGCTGGGGAGGGGGGTGATTCTTGGCTCTGATGATTTTCTTGTCCATGTTCACTTGTGTAAGTAATCGCTGCCATGAAGTTGACCAAGAAAAATAACACCTCTTCAAACCCTTGCCACGTCAACTGCACGATGTGTGTCCTCGTTGTTAGGGCATATTTATCCCTTAGTGGTTTGGTGATTGATAACAATGCAATTTGTGAACTAACCGTGTGTAGGGGAACGGTGCATGAAAATCAAAAAAATATCCTACGAACACCCAAGATCTATCTAGGAGAAGCATAGCAACGAGAGGGGAGAGTGTGTCTACGTACCCTCGTAGAAAAGCGAAAGCGTATATAACGCGGTTGATGTAGTCGTACTCTTCGCGATCCGATCACGATCCAACCGATCTAGTGCCGAACAGACGTCACCTCCAAGTTTAGCACACATGCGACTCGATGACGTCTCCTCCTCCTTGATCCGGCAAGAGAACGGAGAAGTAGATGGGATCATAACCAGCACGACGGTGTGGTGGTGATGGTGGTAGTGGAGCAACGGCAGCGCTTCGCTAAGCGAAAAACCGTGAACGAGAACTATGCCGGGAGGGAGAGACGGGGCAGCAGCCAAGGCCAATGTATCAGGGTGCCTTGTTGCTCCCCCTCCCCTATATTTATATGCATATGTGTGGGAGGGCTAGGAGTCCATCCCTACTCCTGATAGGAGTTGGCGCCAAGGGGAAGGAGTCCTACTCCTAGCAGGAGTTGGATTCCTAGTCCTCTTCCACATGTCTTAGCCACATGGGACTCTTAGGGGCTGGTGCGCATGACCCATATAGGCCAGGGCGCCCCCCTTCACTCCATGATGGCATGTGAGATGTGATGGACCCACTTGTGGACTTTCGGACCCCTCTGTAACTTCCTAGAAGCTTCCCGATACAATACCAAAAAACTGCACCTTTTTTTAAATTCCAAAAACAACTTTTCATATATAAATCCTTACTTCTCGATCATTCCGAGACTCCTCGTGATGTCTGGGATCTCATCCAGGACTCTGAACAACATTCGGTCACCAACATGCATATCACAATATTACTCTAGCGTCATCGAACGTTAAGCGTGCGACACTACGGGTTTGGGAATCATATAGTCATGACCCAGACACCTCTCCGGTCAATAACCAGTAGCGGGACCTAGATGCCCATATTGGTTCCTACATATTCCACGAATATCTTTTATCGGTTGAACCATGATGTCAAGGATTCGGTTAATCCCCTATACAATTCCCTTTGTCCGACGATATGTTACTGGCCCAAGATTCGATCGTCGGTATCTCCATACCTAGTTCAATCTCGTTACCAGCAAGTCTCTCTATTCATTCCGTAATACAAGATCTCATGACTAATTCATTAGCCACATTGCCTGCAAGCTCTTTACGATGTTGTATTACCGAGAGGGTTCAGAGATATTTCTCCATCATACGGAGTGACAAATCCCAGTCTCGATCCGTGCCAACTCAACAAACACCTCCGGAGATACCTGTAGAGCAAATTGCATTGTTATCAATCACCAAAGCCACCGCCAAACGGTCTAGACCAACTCAATTTGCAACAATTGTAGTGTTGTAGAACCCTATTTGCAACAACGGTTGTTGTAGAACCCTGTAGTGTTGCATAACATTTTGCAACAGAGCACTTGTTGCAGAAACTTTTTGCAACAAAGGTTGTGTTGCAAATTTTATTTTTGTCTTTAATTTTTTGCAACATGTGTGTTGTTGCGACTGGACTTCTGCAACATGAATGATGTCTCAATTTTTTTTCTAATGAAAGTTGATTTCATAGCAGCACCACCGTCGTTGTTTGAACAGGGAGGCGCTGGTGATGGTCGGAGATGACATGAACAAGGTCGGCAGCAGCCGTCCCAAGCTCGGGCGCACCGCAGACCGACAACCATGGTGGAGGCGGGGCTACGCATGAGTTCATGACCCCGGTTGCAACGAGCATCAATTTGCTACTCCAACGGCCGCCATCCGCAGTTGCAAGCACCACCGCTGCCATTGCTATTGAACCACTATGAGATGCGGGATCATTGCTGGATTTGCAACAAGCCATGGTGACGGAGCTCTAGGGCATGAACGGAGCGGGAGAAGGCTAGACACGTGCGTCGGGAGAAGGAATGAGCTGTTGATATTTGCAGGTGGGCGAGAGACTCGCTCGGGATAAGGAAGGAGTTGTTTTTTTGGACAAATGATGAATCTTATTAACTCAAAGTGGAGCATCAAGAGGATACAAACACATTGAGAACACACCCGGCTGCTGCATAGTTAGGATGCGCATAACCAACACCAACACACGCAAACAAAAATACACCGACAAATAGCAAAATCATGTAAGACCAAAGCCATGCATAGACAAGGAAAAAAATGATCAGATGTGCGATAAAAAACTACAACAATGACCATATCCACGCCAATCATCTAATGACACCACACGGATGACGAGATTCTTCAAAGCAACATCTTTCAGAAATGAAGCGACGCTCAATCCTCGTCGTCACCGGATCCAGCCACCCAATGCTAGATCTAGATTTTCACCCTGAAGAATCAGTTCGGGCATATCCGAGCAACGACTTCAATAAGGTAACCGCGTAAAAACACCGCCATTGCCAGGTATAACTAACACAGGCCACACAACCGTTGAGGAACGTAGTAATTTCAAAAATTTCCTACGCACACGCAAGATCATGGTGATGCATAGCAACGAGAGGGGAGAGTGTTGTCCACGTACCCTCGTAGACCGTAAGCGGAAGCGTTATGACAACGCGGTTGATGTAGTCGTACGTCTTCACGATCGATCGATCCTAGTACCGAAAGTACGACACCTTCGCGATCTGCACACGTTCGGCTCGGTGACGTCCCACGAACTCACGATCCAGCAGAGTGTCGAGGGAGAGCTTCGTCAGCACGACAACGTGATGATGGTGATGATGATGCTACCGGAACAGGGCTTCGCCTAAGCACCGCTATGATATGACCGAGGTGGATTATGGTGCAGGGGGGCACCGCACACGGCTAAGAGATTAATGATCAACTTGTGTGTCCATGGGGTGCCCCTCCCCCGTATATAAAGGAGTGGAGGAGGGGAGGTGTGACGCCCCAAGACCGACGCTCCAGAAGACTTCCTTATTTTCGTGACCTCCGTGTGTCTCTTTTGTGCTTGCTCTATTTATTTTTGCATTGCATCATGTCATCATGCCAACATGTCTTTTAATTTTTTTTAAAGCTCAACTAAATAAATTGCATAGATCTTTTGATCTATTTAAATCGAGGAAATTCACATGATGATTTCTCTTTATAACATATCCTCCTAATAATTATGGAGCTATTATAAATATTTCATTAGTTTGGAATTAACCGGAACGCACTTGCAAAATAATTTCCATGCCTTTTCCATTTCAAGTTTGACCTTCAAATCTTGTCTGCAATTCTTATCACTTTTATCGAGGTTCCTCCACTAGTCCTCATCATTTTTCGGCACTTCTAAATCCCAGTCCTAGTTCAAACCCATTTGAGTTAAATTCAAATGAGTTTGAATTCAACTTCATATGCGTGCCCACTTCTATTTTTCCTGAATCAGGCTCATTTTTATGAGTCCGGGAAAATTACCCGCATGCGCAAATTCTTGTCCTATCTCTTCTTTCTTCTCCTTTTTTCTTCTTTGTTTTTTTCTTCTTCTTTCTTTTCTTCTGTTTTTAGAAGAAGAAGAGATAGGGAGAGAGAAGCCCAGCCCAGGCCGGGCCACCTAAGCCCAGCCGCACTAACCCTAGTCGCGAGGGAGCCCATTCCCATCTCTCGGTCTCTCCCCTTGATCCCATCTCCTTCCCTCGCGCCGCCAGAAACCCAGTGCTCGATCCCGACCGCCTCTCCCTCGCGAGCACCTCTCCTTCTCCTTCACGTTCTCGAGCACCCCTCCACCTTGCGACCTGCCGCCCCGACGAACCTCGCCACTAGCGACCACCCAGGCCGGAGCTCCCGCCGCTGCGCCCTGGATGGCCCCGACCTCCTCGTCCCCACCATCTGGCCTCCGCGCCCAAATAGACCTTGCCTCTTCTCTCCTCTGCGCCAAGGCCACGGCCTCGCCGGCCGGCCATCAGAGTCGCCGCCTAGACCGTGCCTCCTCCCGCATGCGCCTCCTTCCTCCCGCGTGCCTCCCTCTCCTGCAAGGCCGCCCCTCGCCTTGCCGCTGTCGAGCTGCGCCACAGCGCCGACCTCGCCCTGCCCTTGCAGCTGCTGCTTCGCCGCCAAGTCCCGCTCCTCCTGCCTCAGCCTCGAGCATGAGGAACGAGCGCCGCCAGCCCTCCTCCGTCGCCGGAGCACCCTGCCGCCACGCCTAGTCCCGCCATGTACGCAGCCGTCGCCCCTGCCTCGATGCCTACTTTGCCTCTGCGCCCCTCCATGGACCCCGAGCATCACCGCCACGTGTTGCATGCCACTGAAACTCTCGCTGCCTTCGTGCACCACCGCTGGCCCTTTTATCATTGTCAAGACCGTCCAAATCAGGTAACGCCAAGTTCCACTACTGTTGACCCCGAACATCTATGAAACGTGAACCTCTACGATCGATGTGGAATCGTCAAGTACCCTATGGACGCGCCAAGTTCCTCTTCAAAATGTACAACTACATCCGATGTGGATTTCAACAAGTACCACGACGCCCGGAGCCCTCGGATACGTCAAGTTTGACTACCTTCGTGTGTACCACTACCGTGGACCCTCAAAGACCCCGTGGACGTCAAGTTCCTCGCCGTGACCCCGAACATCTATGAAACATGCACCACTACTTCCACTACCATCGCGAGAACGACTACTTCCCGCGACGTTTTGAACCGCCTCGAAATGCACGCTTTGAAGGTATAAACATCGAGACGACGCCATGAACGAATGCATGTGTGTTGGATGAGATGTCTGCGTTCGCACCGTGCCCGACTTGTTTGTCGCACGTCCTCACTTGTTTCCTTGCCACCGTCATGTGGGACACCCTGTTACCGGAAGCACCCCACCTTTCATCGCATGACACGTTCCCGTCACACTTTCTTTTGCACCGGCATCTCAATTGAGTTGCCGGAACCGGGATGTTGCTGTGGCATCCTTTTTCTTTCCGCCATGGCGACAAAATGCCGCATATCATCTTCATGTCAACATTTCACAAAATTGCATAAAACTTGCACATGCCAGCCACATCATGATAACAACATCAAGAATGTCTAAATTGTTGTTGCATTAAATTGCTTAATGCATGTGGGGGTTTAACAGAATTGTTGTTGTTGTTGTTTCCGGACTCTTTTAAACTTGCCTAGTTAGGTAGTTTTATTATGCTTCATCTCCTGCCATGTTTAAAAAAACATTTAATATTGTTGGGTACATAACCGAGAGAGAACTAAATAATCGAAAGTGGTGTTTCGTTTTGCATATTGAGCTCCACTTAACTTGTAGTTTTGTTTGTGCACTTTGCCATGCCATGCATATTTAAACCGGACATGCATCATACTTGATTGTGCATCATGCCATGTTTATGCTTTTGTGTTTACCATGTTGCTTGCTTCTTTCCGGTCTGCTTCTCTCGTTAGCTTCGGTTTCGTTCCGGAGTTGTGAGGATTCGTTCGACTATGTCCGTTTGTCTTCTTCATGGACTCGTTCTTCTTCCTAGCGGGATTGCAGGCAAGATGACCATACCCTCGATATCACTTCAATCTTTGCTTGCTAGTTGTTCGTTCTATCTCTATGTCGCGCTACCTACCACTTGTTATATCATGCCTCCCATATTGCCATGTCAAGCCTCTAACCCACCTTCCTAGCAAACCGTTGTTTGACTATGTTACCGCTTTTGCTCAGCCCCTCTTATAGTGTTGTTAGTTGCAGGTGAAGTTGAAGTTTGTTCCATGTTTGGAACATGGATATGTTGGGATATCACAATATCTCTTATTTAATTAATGCATCTATATACTTGGTAAAGGGTGGAAGGCTCGGCCTTATGCCTGGTGTTTTGTTCCACTCTTTCCGCCCTAGTTTCTGTCATATCGGTGTTATGTTCCTTGATTTTTTGCGTTTCTTACGCGGTTGGGGTTATGGGACCCCCTTCACAGTTCGCCTTGAATAAAACTCCTCTAGCAAGGCCCAACCTTGGTTTTACATTTTCCTAACAACCAATAACTTTCCCTTGGGTTTGCAAACCCGAGGGTCATCTTTATTTTAACCCCCCGGGCCAGCGCTTCTCTGAGTGTTGGTCCAAACTAGAGCCCTTTGCGCCACCTTGGGGAAACTTGAGGGCTGGCTTTAGTTGTACGGATTGCTCACCCGGTGTGCCCTCAGAATGAGATATGTGCATTTCCTATCGGGATTTATCGGCACATTCGGGGGGCTTTGTTGGTCTTGTTTTACCATTGTCGAAAAGTTTTGTAACCGGGATTCCGAGTCTGATCGGGTCTTCCCGGGAGAAGGAATATCCTTCATTGACCGTGAGAGCTTGTGATGGGCTAAGTTGGGACACCCCTGCAGGGTATAAACTTTTGAAAGTTGTGCCCGCGGTTATGAGGCAGATGAGAATTTGTTAATATCCGGTTGTAGAGAACTTGACACTTGACTTAATTAAAATGAATCAACCGCGTGTGTAGCCGTGATGGTCTCTTTTCGGCGGAGTCCAGGAAGTGAACACGGTCTTGTGTTATGCTTGAACATAAGTAGTTTCAGGATCACTTCTTGATCACTTCTAGTTCACGACCGTTGGCGTAGCTTCTCATCTTACTCTTATTTGCGTATGTTAGCCACCATATTTGCTTATTGCTTGCTGCAGCTCCACCTCACTAGCTTATCCTACCCATAAGCTTAAATAGTCTTGATCTCACGGGTGTGAGATTGCTGAGTCCTCATGACTCACGGATACTTCCAAATAGTTGCAGGTGCCGATGATACCAGTGGAAGTGATGCTACCGAACTCAAGTGGGAGTTCGATGAGGACCTTGGCCGTTACTATGTTTCATTTCCTGATGATCTGTAGTGGAGCCATGTTGGGACGATCGGGGATCTAGCATTTGGGGTTGTCTTCTTTTATTTTGGTTCCGTAGTCAGACCTTGATTGTACTCTGGATGATGTATGTTTAACTTGTTATTTGTGTGAAGTGGCGATTGTAAGCTAACTCTTTATCCCTTTCTTATTCAGTACATGGGATTGTGTGAAGATTACCCCTCTTGCGACAAAACCACCATGCGGTTATGCCTCTAAGTCGCGCCTCGACACGTGGGAGATATAGCCGCATCATGGGCATAACAGGAGGGGCCGACCCTCTCTATGGCACGCCCTAGGGGAGTCCTAGTACCACCGGGAGTAGGATTCCACCCCTTCCCTAGCTGGAGTAGGAGAGGAAGGGAAGAGGAGTAGGAGAGAAGGAAAGGCCCCCCCCCCCAAACCTATTACAATTCGGCCTCCTGCCCAAGGGAGGCGAACCAGCCCCTTGTAGGTTGGTGTGCTTCCTTCTTATGACCCATAAGGCCCATAACTTCTCCCGGGGGTTCTGGTAACCTCCCGGTACTACGGAAAAATGCCCGAACCACTCGGAACCATTCCGATGTCCAAACATAGGCTTCCAATATATCAATCTTTATGTCTCGACCATTTCGAGACTCCTCGTCATGCCTGTGACCACATCTCACTACAAAAAAAATACACTTCCGTGATGATACGTGTTTGTCACAGTAGGTCGCTTTTTTGTCATGCATGTACATCCATGACAAATTTATGACAGAATCAAGATAGTCTACCAGTGATGTCGTAGAAGTGTTCCATGACATTACCAAAATTATCATCACGGAAGTGTCCACTTCCATGACGATAAATCACGCGTCACAGAAGTGCTTTCATCAAGGGTGACCGACACGTGGAATCCACTGTAACGAAATGTCGTTAAGCTATCGGGTCGGGTTTTGGATCCGATAACCCGTTAACAGCCCCGACCAATGGGGATTTTCCACATGTAAAATCATCATTGGCTAGAGGAAACACGTGTCAGCTCGTTAGTGGGTCAGATAGGCGCCTATGATATGTCGACGCGTGGCACGGCCCAATAGTGGCCCATTTAGCTTACAAAGCCGGCCTGTTTGACTTGGTCAAAAGTTAACGGGTTGGCCCATGAAAAGCCTGTTAACGGTCTCTTCGCAAATAGCCCATTTTACGGCCCGTTAACTCACGGCCCGTTAGGCCCTAAAGGAAATCGTCCCAACAACGTCATGTGGGCCGTCGAATATAATACCAGCCCATTTCACTTTCGGCCCATGTATGGCCCACAACATCTTTCGGCCCATATGAGGCATTCATATCTTTCGGCCCATTACAGGCCCACGGTGACTCTAGCCCATAATGAATAGTAATTTTCTTTATACCCGTTAACGGCCCGTGATTTACATGGGCCATTTCCAGCCCGTGTTAGCTTTCGGCCTATTGACGGCCCATACGTTCTTGGGCTCCTTTTCGGCCCTCGATTACTTCCGGCCCATTACTGACCTGTTCCCCTAATGGGCCAAATTCGACCCATGGCAAGAGTCGGCGCGTTACTGGCATGTTCCACTAATGGGCTAAATTCGGCCCATGGCAAGAGTCGGCCCGTTACTGGCCTGTTACCCTAATGGGCCAAATTCGGCCCATGGCAAGAGTCGGCCCGTTTCTGGCCTGTTAACCCGTTGCGCCATTTCTGGCCCGTCCTATATTCTGGCCCATTAACGACCTGTTATGCCTGTGACAGAATTAAGCCTTTGCTGTCCTACGGCCTATTAACGGCCTGTTACTGTGCTAGGCCGATACCAATTACGCCCGATCATGGCCCATGTAGACCCATTTATCCGACGGCCCGAGGCCCACCGATTACAGGCCCATTTATCGACAGCCCGTAGGAGACCCATGGATCCTACAGCCCATATACGGCCCATGGTAGTTGCAGCCACTAGCAAACCAGGGAAAAAGAAGACTAGGAAATAAATAAGGCCGAAACTAACGCTAGGCTATTAAGGGGATTGCACAGATTACATCCACTCGGCATCAAAGATCGCCACCACTGCAAATATAGGGAACACCCTCACTATACAAAAATGGCTTGCTGTTTTCTTCAGGCGGTGGCTGCACGTTAAGAATAAATTTTGTATCGCACCAAAACAAATTACAACTATATAACAAAAGGAAGGTTGGCATAAAACTTAATAGTCTAGCAGATAAATGCACCATCAGAAGTTCAGAAGCTCAGTTCATTTGACCTGATTGTTGCATTTTCATGCTATATTGTCCGATGGAGCACCATAACCCTCGCCTTCATTTCCCCTAGGCTCCTGAACAACATAGCAAATGTCTGATAGTCTGGTTTCAAAACCATGCATATCTTGACGACATTGAGCAATGTTTCTCCTTGTTTCACAAAGGGTCTCTATTAGGGAATGGACTTGTGTCTGGAGCGCAGATACAACATTGCTTTGAGCTTGCATATCTTGATCATGAGGCAGTTTGGATGATATTGCCTTAACAACCAACCCAGTATTACGCATGAACATGCTTTTGGCACTGTTAGTGGACAGGTACTGACCCACTGCAGCAAGAGCTGACATTGCGGTTATAGTTGCCTCGCCACCTTCAGAAGGTGGCGGTTCCACCCATTTTTCCATAGCTTGCTGAAAAGTTGAGGTTTTACATTAGTAGTACCAGACAAAATATTAAGGAGGCAGCAAAACCAAACAAAATAGCTTTGGTCTATATACAGAACTTATTCTGGTGAACCCATGTAAAATATTAGTTGTATTTTATTGCAAAGTACATAATAAAACCAGGCTCCAATCATATGACCATGTACCATCGCTAATGTATTGTCTATTTCTTCACATTGTATTGAGGGCTAAGGATAAAGAGACGAAGTTTATAATACGGTAAGCATAGTATGACGTCATTCATATCACAAAACAATTGAGAACAGACAAACATGCAATTGTAACATTGTGTGGGCAAGTCCAGCATGGAACTAGATTACGGATCAAGATCAAAGGAACATCACTCCTCTCTTTTAAACCTTGTAAGGTGAAATGATACGCTAAGACAATTGTGTATAAAATTGAAAAGAGTAATAGACATTGGTTGCAAACCATGCAGTTCAAGGCACAAGTCAGAGTAAGTAGTAGTTAAAAGGCATGAGGATTAAGGACTTACAACAACGGCTTTGACTGGTGTAGTCATGCCCTTCTTCTTGCTGGTGTGACAGTCCTTGAAGATTTCCACAACATTTGGTTCACGTACTTTTTGGTCCTTGCGGGCTTTCCTCTGCATTTGGAATAAGTCAATATAGATCTGATAATATGGTACAGCGAAAAGAGTGAAACAGCAACTAATTACAAGAGCCTCGCAGTGTGCAATATAGCTACGAGATCCTGTCGTCTGTTGGAATTTCACTTTCGTACGGTTGGCCTTGTTCTTTGAACAGTTCACCTACAAGAAGATACATTTGTGTGGCACATGCATAAATAGGACTTCAACATGTGATCTGATGACATATATATAATGTACCTGATACTTCGGATCGGACCAGTGTTTAATGAGGCCTCTCTAGTCTTCATCAGATATATTTTCCACTGGAGATGTTTGGGCAAGTTCACTGTTAGCCTTGCCTTTAAAGTGAGTTTTCCTCAAGTTATACCGATACTGTCGCAGAGCAGACTTGAAAACATGGGTGCAAGCTTGTCTGGTTGCATCATCTTGGCTATCCAACTTGAACCTCATCTGTTGAAAATTATGGGAGTCTCATCATCAGCAACCTAGAAAGTATTGGACAGAGCAAGATGATATTACTAGTTTCCATACATAACCATACTTACAGATAAATGGACGAGGAAGATGTTGAACTGGGTTTCGTCTTTGTCATTCCTGTACAGAATCCATGTTGGGAGGATACGTACATGACACCTAACAGCAACCGCTGCCTCTGATACTAACTTGGCTGACTCTGTAGCATCACGTGGCCTTTTTAAACCTGCCTCAAAATGGATCTCCATTCTTCCTCCTCTAGATTTAGTTAACCCATCGAGCATTATCCCTGATGTTTGTTTCCTCTTGCGCCTATGTGCGAGTCCAACAACAAACATAGGAAGTGTTAGTGTACATCAAATTGTGAGACTACATATAAAGAAGCATGCAACTGTAACTTGACTCCAGCAACTACCTTCTTGCTGTTGAAGCTCACAAGGTTCATCTGATATTGCCAACTCGTCTTGTGTCAAGAATGCTTGGGAAGTAGTGTCAGGTGGCAAGGGAGCTTGGGAACATGCTGCTAGCTCAGTTGACGCACGAGTACGTCGTGCAGCTGGTAGTACTGTGGTAGGTGTTGCAAGAACTAGGGCTGTCTCTGCTTGTTTGGTGACAGCTATTTATTTCTGTTTGTCTTTTTTTGCAACTCGTGTAGCATGGGATGCCGTGTCTGTAGAATTTTCTGCTGGACTTTGACCTTCTATTGCACCATCAATACCAGCAGAATCTGCAGGATTCATCCGCTTCTCATTCCCTGCCATTCTGTGTTTCTTTCTCTTTCTCTGTGCCATGTTAAGTCAAGCCGACAAGAAAAACGAATAACAATTTAGTTCTTCAGAACAAATTGATGTGTGATGCAGACGAACTGAACTTTGATGTTAGAAAACCACATGATAGGAGGATGTAATATGTATGAAAAACAGGACGGAAGAGATAACCAGAACTATGATGTGTAAACTAAGAAGAAGACATTTCACCAAATTAGAAGCAATGCAATGGAAGGTAGACACCATATGAAAGATGCTACAAATATCGCTCTGCCAAGTTAACAATGTCTCATCATAAATGGCATTTAAACAAATGTGAAGCAGTACAAGAAATAAATCATATGCAAGATGCAAACAACATCACACTACCATGTTAGAGGTCTCTCATCATTAGTGCCTTTGCATATTCACAGCATTGCATATTCACAGCTTATGATGTGTAAACTAAGGAGAAGGCATTTCAACAAATTAGAAGCAATGAAAGCTAGACACCATATGAAAGATGCAACGAATATCACTCTACCAAGTTAAAACTGTCTCATCATAAGTGTCGTTTCAACAAATTAGTAATACAATCTAGAAAAGAATGTGAGATGTAACCTATATCACACTCCGAAGTCAAACGTGTCTTATGATAAGTGATTATTGCAGGTTACACACCAGTAGTAATTTGATGTAAGAACATGGTGTGATAGACAGATATTATATGTTCTAGAAACAGGAACACGTGTCTTATTCAAGTATAATGTGTAAAGTAAGCAGATGGAATTCAACAAAATTAGAAGCAATACAAGCTAGACATCACACACAACATGCAACCACATATAACAGTGCCAAGTTAGAGGGGGCACCGGTGATGCTGCACTAGGGGAGACGTGCTCATCATAAACACAACTTTGTTGAGTGTCTATGCATGTGTTGTCTTGGAAATCATCTTGGGGGTGTGGAGGAGTAGAAACTGTAGAGGCCCTCCGTCCAGAAGGAGCACCTTTATCCGCTGCCTTGCTAACTTCCTTTCGCTTTATTGATTTTGAATTGTCAAGTAAAACCGACAAGAAAAAGCAATAAAATTCTCTCTTCAGAACTCATTCATGCATGATACTGACAATCACTACTTTGATGTAAGGCAAACACATGATACCAGGATGGAATATGTACGAAAAACAGGACGGCATGGCATGTTCACAACTGTTTGTGTAAACTAAGCAGAAACCATTCCAACAAATAAGAAGCAATGCAAGCTAGACACCACATGAAAGATGAAACCAATATGACTCTGCCAAGTTAAAAGCGTCCCATCATAAATGGAATTTCAACAAATTAGAAGCAGCGCATGCTATAAATCATATGAAAGATGCAACTAATATTGCATTGCATATACTAAAGGTGTCTCGTCATGTTGATTGATGCGGGATACAAAAAACAATAGTTTTATGTAAGGACATGCTTAATAGACAGATGTACTATGTACTAAATACAGGAAGGCATGTCACATTAACAGGTATAATGTATAAGCTAAGCAGACTAGCACATGCAGTTTAACCAGATTGGAAGAATTACAATCTAGACACCATATGCAACATGCAACCACATATCACGCTGCCAAGTTAGAGCAAGCACCTGCGATGCTAGTGTAGGGGAAATGCTATAATCAACTACAGAGCTGCGTTCACTATCTTCATCTAGCATTTCTGTTTCTTGAGAATCATGTCGGGAGGCTGACGCTGCATTCTTTAAATGAGGAGTAGTCCCCTTGCCTGCCTGCCTCATCATAAGTGATTGATGAGGGATACACAAGAACATTAGTTTGATGTAAGAACATGGTTAATACACAGATGTACTAGTATGTACCAAAAACAGAAAGGCATGTCATATTCAAAGGTATAATGTGTAAGCTAAGCAGATGCAATTTAACCAAATTGGAAGCAATACAAGCTAGACATCCGGCTGGAGTGGTGAGCATGATCGTCTAGGACCTGAGAGCCTGGTGGGAGGCGGGCTGCTTCGCCACCATCGCAGTTTTTTAGTTGGCTTCCAGGTGATGCCTATCTTTGTTGGGCTTGTCACTGGCTCGGTCAGTGCCCTGACTAGCTATTTGTCTCCTGGTGCTCATGGGATGGTGGTTCATGTAAAAAAATATCTTTCCTTATCTTACCGACTTCGGCCTTTCGAATACAAGCTAGACACCATATGGAACATGCAACCACATATGACACCCCGAAGTTAAAGCAAGCACCTGGCATGGTGGTTCATTGCGAGCGAGGTCATCAACTCCAGAGCTACGTTCCCCGTCTCCATCTGCTGACACTACACCCTTTAAAGCGTTGAAACGTGTCTTGCCTAGCCGCACACCAAACTGGAGCGACTTCTCTCTTTTCTTTTTGGCTTCTCTCATGGCAGCAGAGTCTGAAATACCCTTGCATAAAAACACAATAGTGAGAGTAAGGGTGAAGTGTGTGCAGAAGTAGTGCACTGTAAAAGTAGCAGATAGTAGGTGGCTGAAAAATAAATGACAGGAGACATATGATAGCTCTACAACATTGCATGGCAAACAAAATTAGATTCTGCTCTGTATGATTTTGTAATATATGAGCACAGGAAATGCAGGTACTCCTCCAGCACACCACCACATGTGGTCATATCTAAGATAACAGTCGATTGAAAATAAATAGGTCAGTCGATTTTTTTAATGAACCGTCTGATCTATAAGGAACGGGCAGATGGCCTTCGTCTACCTCCCGCCAGTCATTGTTGACGATCTTTCTTGAACTGCCAGCGACCACCGGCCCAGACCCCTGCCTTCGCTGCCCCGCCCTCCCATCGACCTCACACCACCGCCGTGCTTGGTAGCGCCGTCGTGCTTGGCAGCACCCCTAGGCCACCCCTTTAATCCCGGCTGACCTCCCGATCGGGCGCCAGTAGCTATAGGCCGCACACGCCCCTAAGATAAACACCAAGGCGCTGCTTCCCCGGCGTAATAGGCGTACTAGCGCCTGTTACGCCGGGGAATGCTTCCGTTAATTGGGAATCAAGTGGCCAGAAATTGAAATTCAGGGGGCGATGGACCTCTAGCTAAGGTGAAATAGTATATGAGGAGAAACCTTGGGCATCGCGAGTTACTAGGGACATCTAGTATCAAGAAGATGCGGTCAGCTAGTGTCTTCTGTGGGATGAATACCATGCAAGCAGAGACATAAGATTTGCACGAATAAGGGAAGAGGAGTACCTTTTTCGGTTGCCGGTGTGGTCACCTCCACAAGTCGCGCCGATTTTATTCTTTTTACCGGGAAGACCGATGTTCTGGAGGGTGCAGGCTTGGACGAACCCATGGCCAAATTGTTGACTGTGTTGCCATGGCCGTATGTCGGCGGAGGGGAAGCAGATCCGAGGCAGCGAAGGACGGCATAGCAGGAACAGCTCCGGTGCGGTGGAGGGTGGCGAAGTTGGAGCGGCAGCGGTGAGGCGCAGGACGATGTGGTTGAACTGGCTCGGGTACGGACAGCTTGGCCTTGGCTTCAACTACTAGCCGTGGAGGGCGTTGCGGTTGAGGTTGCAGTGGACGACGACGTCGGGGTATCGGCTCGGGCGTGATGGAGGAGGGTGGCGGTTGATGGGTGGGATGGGGTGGCGGATGAAGGGCGCCGGGGTTTCGCGGCTGGTGGAGAGGTAGTTTTGGCGCCCACGGAGTACGAATGGGGAATCGGACGGGTGGGGGGAACCATGTTTCGGTCTGGGACATGCTTATTTTTGGCTTTTTTGAACAGAAGATGGGACGCGCTTGTTTGAAATTTGGGGAAAGTACAAACTTTGCCCCCCTCTTAAATTTCGGACCTACTGCGGGTCGGGGGTAGGATGGTAATCCCAGGTGTCCCAAATAGTGGGTGGGAGCGATTTCGGCCACGCGCATGTGTGCTTAGGCAGCCATTGTGTATGAATGTTTTTCGGATGCGGTTGCGTGGCATCTAGATGAAGCTACAAACCTACCCCGGTTTAGACCTTTGGACGTCGAGCCGGTAGGTTTCACAGGTCGGAGTTATTAGAAAAGTAATTTCCTTATACTACCAAATATTGGCACGCGGTTTCGGGCGAGTAGAGGCTCTTTTGGCGCTTCGTTCAAAATTTTGAAACACAAGCATTCACGTTTAGAGTACTCTTGAACTATGAGGATTGACCTAAATATACAACGTTATATTTGACCTTGTATGTTTGAAAACCTCATTAAATTATCCGCTTCTTTTTGAAATTTTGACACTTGAAAATCCTATAACTACGATTATTTTGGAATGGAGGAGCTAAATTTGAATCTATTTTGTACACAACTACATATGCTATTATGTACAAAACCAGAGCAAAGATTGGTGCCCCCATAATTTAGGTATGGTTTACAAATGCCATGATATCAAATTCAAATAATTGAATGGACTTCATGTTGAATTTGATTTTTTAAACCACCTTAAGTTGAATTCAAATGTATGCTAGTTCATAGGTAGTAGTTATTTATAATGTCCATTGTGTAACTTCCGTATGTATAATGTGCTTTACACACACAACATGAACTATACTCATGTTTATATTCGATTTCTAAAGCGATGCATTGTCTGGAGTTCAAAATACTAACTATGTGGATCAGTTGTGTCGAATAATAACATAGACATGCTCAAATTCGATAGAATCTAGATGTCTGATGGATCAATGACCGCTCCTTACGCGAATTGCAAATATCATGATCCCATCCTAATATTTGGATACAATTTATATCTTTAATCAATGTGTAGAGCAGTCTTTTACGTGTAGTTTCACTCTCCATCGGTGGTCTCTCACACATGCTCACACACTCCCTCCCGAGGTGTCTTTCTCGCACACATGCTCTAGATATAACCCTCCCTCCCTCTCGTAACCATTTACAACTATTTTCACTAACCTTTATCACAAGCACTCTTCCTCTCGCAAACATACACATGCACAATCCTCATCGACCCTTTCTATATACATGGACCTGCCTACGTGTCTCATGTACGCACATTATCTTTACGCCTGTCTCTCACGCATTGTTTCACACCTCTCTTCCTGATCGACGAGTATGATTCTAGCAGAGCATTCTATAGGATGCCCCTTAAAGTTAGGTTGGATGAATAGTAATATCAGAGATAAAGGGGTTACCTTAGTCCGAGAACCTAGGATTACAAATCCTAGCCGGCTTTGTGAGTGGACACAGAGTCCTTCACAATTCTGCTATCTTTGTCTTGTACGACTAGTCATCCATGGGTCTTCCTAAATGTGTCACGGGCCGACCAATGTGGCGCAGGACGGAACAGAACGAAGGGCCTCACCTCGACCCACCGGAGCTCACGCAGTGACACACCCTCTGCCCCCACGTCTCATTATCTTCTCACACCCACACATACCAACACAAACACCACACACACAGAAAATTTCTCTTGGTGCCTCTATTCCCTCCACCCTTGCATATACACACTCAAGGGAATGGAATCTCCTGTCATGACGTCATATTCGTCTCTCTCTCTAGACCACTCTC